>NC_046662.1:5848477-5858442 GCF_010883055.1 Belonocnema kinseyi | reverse complement strand
ATGTATCAGCCTTGGAGGAGATTATGTTGAGAAATAAAAAAAAATTCTTAAAAACGTTGTTTTTCTTGGCCAGGCCGGAAACTTATCAATCCACCCTCGTACTTTATATCCCTTAAAATCCTTAGAATATTCTGTGTCTCAGATTAAAAAATGGTCTATAATAATACATAATATCTTAATAATAATATTGAGATACGTTAGAATGTAGAAAAGATGAAGAAAGAAAAATAAAATAAAAACATAGTCAAAGTAGGCGTTACGCCCCTAGAAAAGAGTTTCACAGTCTATTCGGACGTTAACTAAGTCGTTTATCCTTTTCCGTACTACGATCGTCTTTACTTCCTCTTTCATTATGTCTCATTATGACTCTCACTCCACTAAGACTCTTCATCACATATTTTACATAGATTTTCTTTTTCTATACTTGAGCACTTAGCCGCGCGCTCGACAATACATTTGTCTTGCGCTTCACGCTCGTTGATGCACTCACCTCGCTCTACGCGCTCGGCCTTTTTATTTACCCTAAATTTGTGCGTAAGCCTTTAGAAATTAAAGGTCAAAGAATAGATAACTGTCAAATAGTGATTATGAATTCTCTTTCGTTAAAGCTCCTATGGCTTTAACGAACACATTCGCATCAATTATCTCATGATATGCACTTTATTTCGTTGAAAATGCGAACTTCTCTAAATTGTGTTCAGCTCTATTATATCACATGTATACTACATTTATTTCTGTACCACGGTATGGGGCTGTTTATTTAGATATTGCAAAATAAAGCACAAATCTCCTTTTTAATTATTACTATAATATTTTTTCTGATTACTTTAATATTTGTTTCTTATTTTTGGTTAAACAACTTTTGTCTTTTAATTTTGTTCGTTTCTTGTCGTTTTTCCAAACATTGATTTAAAACATTTTTAATCTTATTTTTTACGATTACAAGGAAATCTACTTGTCCTACCTGAAAATGATCAATGAAAAATTTATAGATTTTTTGGAGTGAAAAACTCTAGTCTGTTGATTTTAGTTCGTACCTTGTGTCGTTTTTCGAAAAATTTAATTTTTATTTTTTATGATTAAAACAAAAACTACGTGTCCTATCAAAAAGTGATTCATAACAAATTTGTAGCACTTTTTCGGGTCAACAATTTTTGTTGAATCATTTTTTTTTTCGTAACTTGTGTCGTTTTTCGAAAAATGTGTTGTTTTGTATGTTATTTTTCACGAATAAAACAAAAAGTACACGTGCTATCAAGGAGTGATAATTAACGAATTTGTATATCTTTTTTGAAAACACAATTTTTTTTAATTCATCTTTCTTCATATCTTGCATCGTTTGATCACAAAATGGAATTTTTAATTTTTCATTATTTTTTGGACAATAAAAATTTGAAGTTTCGATTTTCGAAGAAAATCCAAAAAATTGTTATGATGATCCTGTAGGGCTTGCAAAAATCAATGTTTTTTTTCTTCTGCATTTTTTTTATATCGTGCGTTGTTTGGCAGAAAATTTTGATTTTCGATTGATTTTTAAAATCTTTAAAATGCTGTAACTCTCAGATTTTTTTATCGAAAAAAGTCATTTACAGAAGAAATGAAAGATAAAGTTTACATCGATTCCAGGCGTAAGATTTACGGAACAAAAATTACCTTTGCCACATAAAATTGATACGAATCGAAGATGATAACCGATTTTTAACCTTGCCTGGATAATCTTTGGCCCTATAATCGCTCAATTTTTATTCGAGGTATAGCAGAAATTACGACGCCAGCGCTATCTATCGTCATTTAACTTCATTAAATTGGAGAGAAATGGGGATTCTCATCTGTCAGTTTCTTTTGGGCCTTTCTGCTAAATGGTGTTAAATAAGTTCTAAGTCGCCTAAAATAGTGTAATTTGTTTCGGAGAAGATATATCAGGTAGAACAAATTTTTTTCCTTTTTTCTGATGCTGATTCTACATGTATTACCGAAAATTGCTCACTTTAGCCTGACGCAGTAGACGAGATCAGAATGATTCTCTTAACGTCGGTGAAACTTTGGCCAAAATATGTTTGATTTTTATCCGTTGCAAGTCTTACCTTTAAAAAATTTTAGCTTTTGTTTTTTCCTTGATTTTTAAAAAATCCTCTGTCCCAATTTATAGCTCGAATTCATTTATATTCTGCTATTTTCCCATTTCTGATGAGGACGTCGTAACAGACGACAGGTTTTATTCCATCGCAGAATAAACTTTCGCCAAATAGGAAAAGTGTGGGTTTTACTTCGGATGCTCTATTTACTGCGGTTTTAAATATAAATAATGATTTAGAATGTTCTGAATGTATATAATGTTTTGAATTAATTCAGAAAATTATTATGTATTTTATTTATACTTATCATCAATGAATCAACACAAGCATATACATTTTTAACTAATTTATTCAATATATTTTTTACCAAAGCAGTATTTGGCACACATCAAGGCATTGCCTTGATGAATGGATTACTGCGGTTTTCCAGGCGCTATATCATAACATTCAAACTGACCTTTCTTAGTCGCTAGTGATAATGCCTGGCAAAGTCGCATTGTGTCCCTAATGTTACAATATTGTAATTTAAAAAAATTGTTAATAAATTTATAAGTAAGCATAACTTAACTTTCTTAACATATTTGGAACTTTAATAAAAATAAAATCGCAGTATTTCTAGCGCAGTGATTGGATCACCGTAGTAGGTGGCGCGCAGTAAATCACGCAAAACCGCAGTATTACCCACATTGAACATTTTTTTTAGATTCACATTTTTCACTTAAATCTGATTTCTTATTAGGGTTTAACGACTGAATTATATTAAGTATATGCCAAATATTGATTCACGAATTAATGCGTAACGAATGTCTCATTCAAACACCAGTTTTTGATCTTCAAATGTCGTCTTGATTTTTTGTCCGGAGTAATATCCACACTTACCGTTGCATGTAAATTTTAACAGCAAGGAATTTTATGTGCAACAAAATTTAACTTCAGTTTTTTCTGTTTTGGGATAAACTGTTTGTCTTTCTTAGTGCTATAAACATCCGGAAATCGAATTTTTAATTAAACAAAAAAGTAGTCTCAACAATTTTCAAAATGCGCTCACTTTTTGAATTTTCCTCCAAAATGGCTCGTTAACGAATTCGTCCTTGCTTTTAGGAACTAAAAAAAGTGAGCCAAGGATCGATTTGATCTGTTCATTTTTTGTAGTTATCGTTTTTACGGATGGACGGCCGGATGGACAGATAGGCAGACAGACGCCACCGTAAAAACTATATTGCCAGATTCAGGATTTTGTCTAAACGTGCAGATCCTTTAAAAAACTGTGGTGTCAAATTTAGGACAAATATAATACTTTCTTAATCATAAATGATTAGAATGTAGAACAGAAGGAATTTCTACAACAGGATATGAATTTTGAAATAAAAAAGACGAATCTTCAAAAAAAGCTGAATTTTTAACTAAAAGTATATATCTTCAACGACAAGATTGCATTTTTAAGAAAGTTTAATTTTTCAACCAAAAATTTTAATTTTTCTGCCAGAAATTAAGAACTTTTAACGAAATAGATAAATTTAAATTAACTAGTTTAATTTTCAAAAGACCAATTTTGACGAAAAATAAAATAGTTAAATTTCTAATAAAATTATTTAATTTTTAACGAATCTTGAACTGAAAGAATGAATTCGCAGCGAACTATTTTAAAATTTGACCTAATATTCGAGTTTTTGCGCTAAAATACAAAATTCTTAAAGAATTTTTGAGTAATTTAGAGAATTCAAACAATTTAACATATTCAAGGAATTTGAGAACTTCAGGAAATTCAACGAATGTCAGGGGTTTTAGAGCATTTAGGTAATGCAAGCAATTCAAAGAAGCCAACAAATTTTAGAAACTCACAATAATAAAAATAAATCATGAAAGTTAGAATATTTAGGGATTTCAGGAATTTCAGAAAATTCAAAGAAAATG
The DNA here is from genome assembly GCF_010883055.1 of Belonocnema kinseyi. NCBI lineage: Eukaryota > Metazoa > Arthropoda > Insecta > Hymenoptera > Cynipidae > Belonocnema > Belonocnema kinseyi. The sequence continues at coordinate 5,854,453 of NC_046662.1, read as the reverse complement.
TGTGCAAAAGAAGGTATTTTGGGAAGAGGAAAAAATAAATAGTAAAACGGTGGTGGGATAGGGAATGTAAAATGATGAAAAGAATATTGAAAAAAAAGTACAGGAAGTGGGAGGAAGTAACCGCGAAAAGGGAGGAGTACGTAGAAATGAGTAAGGAACTTAGTGCGATATGTAAGAAGAAAGAGCAGAAGAAGGGACAAGAGCTAGAAGAGGAGGTAAGAAGTGTTAAGACAGAAGGGGACGTGTGAAAGATAATTAATAGATTTAGGAAACGTAGAGTGGGGAAAATTGAGGAGATAGGGAGCGACGAATAGAGGTAATTTTTTAAGGATTTATTTTAGGGGTAAGATACACGGAAGACAGGTGAGAGGATTAGAAGATCGAGGGAGGTAGATGGAGAGGAGCTGAATGACGAGGAGATAGAGAAGCACATAAGGAAGTTGAAAAAATCTAAGGAAGCAGGGCTGGACGGGGTAGAGAACGAAGCTTGGCTATTTGGCACACAAGAGATAAGGCAGAGGCTGAAGGGGGTAGTGGAAAAAGTATGGAGGGGGAGGAATTCCCATGATGGTGTAGGGAGAGGTTGATTGAACCACTGTATGAGAAAGGTGATAGGGAGAGGCAGGAAAATTATAGAGGAATTACGCTAATGAATACTCCTTACAAAATGTACGCGATGGTATTGGCAGATAGGCTGCGGAAGGATGTTGACGGGAAAGGAATATTTTCGGAGACGCAGAGGGGCTTTATTGAGGGAAGGAGTACTATTAAAAATATTCACGTCTTGCAGCACGTGGTGGATAGAGAACAAAACAAAAAGGGTGTCAAAGTGTACGCGTTTTTTGTAGACCTAAATGTTGCGTTCCCTTCGGTGTATAGGGGTAGGTTTGTGGAAGGCAATGGAATAGAGGGGAGAGAAGAGGGGTCTGAACGAGATATATCGAGATATATGAGGAGACGAAAGATAGGGTGAGAGGAGGGGAGGTAACCTCCGAGGGATTCTGGATTGATAGGTAGAAGGTTAGGTAGAAGGTAGGTTAGGTAGAAGAGTTAGGGTAGAAGGAGACAGGATATGGTTACTCGCATATGCAGATAACATAGTGCTGCTAGCAAAGAGCGAAGAGGCTTCAAAGGAGATGATGAAAAGGTTGAGAAGGTACTTGGACAAAAATAGGTTAGAGTTAAATGCGGACAAGTCGAATGTTATGTTGTTCAGGAAAGAAGGTGGGAGAGATAAGGGAGGGGTGTGGAAGTGGAAGGGAAAAACGGTACAAGAGGTGAAAGAATTTGTGAACCTGGGCTTCCTGTTTCGAAGAAATGGAAGAGTGGATGGTCATATAAATAAAGGGTTTTTCAATAGGCATGCTACAAAAGTAGACCGATAGTGACAGCAAACGACGCAATTTTTTTTACCGCTCTTTTGACATTTCTCTTCAGTAAGGCTTGCCATTTCATCATGGAAAGATATACGATCCAACAACAAGTCGAAATTATTAAAATTTACTACCGAAATTCGGAGTCAGTGGCCTCAACTTTAAGAGCACTACGTCCAATTTATGGTCGTCATAATCCTCCTGCCAGATCAACAATTGAGCGTCTAGTGGATATATTTGAATCCACAGGTACAGTGCAAAATGTTCCGGTGCCAGTGAGACAAAGAAGTGCCCGTAGGGTCGAGAATATTGCTGCCGCTAGCACATCAATTGAGGAAGACCCAAATCTGTCTCTCACACGTCGTTCTCAAGCGTTGGGCTTATCTGTGACGTCGTTGTGGCGTATTAAGCGAAAAGATCTTGGCCTACATCCTTACAAGATCAAATTGAAGCAAGAACTGAAGCCGCTTGACCACCAGAAGCGACTTATGTTCGTGAATTGGGCTGAGCAACAACTTGAAAATGATCCGGATTTTCATCGAAAAATCATCTCCAGCGATGAGGCTCATTTCTGGCTGAATAGCTTTGTCAATAAGCAAAATATGCGTCATTGGTCAGACAGCAATCCACACGAACTCTATGAGTCAACATTACATCCCGAAAAAATTACGGTTTGGTGCGGTTTATGGGCCGGCGGCGTCATTGGGCCGTACTTCTTCCGTGATGATCAAGATCGGCACGTGACTGTGAATGGGAATCGCTACGGCTCAATGATAACCGAATATTTTTGGCCCGAATGGGATGATATGGACTTGGACAATATGTGGTTTCAACAGGACGGCGCCACAAGCCACACAGCGAATGTCACAATCGATTTATTGAAAACCAAGTTTGGTGAGCGTGTAATCTCACGAAATGGCCCAGTCAATTCGTCGCCTCGGTCGTGCGATTTGACGCCGTTAGACTATTTCCTGTGGGGCTACGTTAAGTCTATGGCCTATGCTTGAAAACCGTCGAAAATTGGGGGTTCAGCGTCTGGATTTCTGCAAGCGTTCCCGTGGTAGTCATGCAAAAGAAATCGAGTTCCATACATAATGCCATCGAATGTACTTTCACATGAATAAAGAATTTTGTTTATATCCAAAACCGTTCTTGTTTTATTTAAGAAAAACTTTTGTAGCGCTCTTATTGAAAAACCCTTTAGAGGTTGAGAAGGTAAAATGTGGTGATGAGGTAGGTGTGGGGGCTGGGGAAGAGGTTGTTCGCAGATGATTTTGTAAGGAGAATAAAATTGTTTGATTCGCTCGTGATGATCCTCACAAAAGAATGATACTCTTGGCATATTCCAAGGATATCCAGATTCCCGTCCCTTTACGAAATCTTCTTAATATCCTGTGTGGGATATATAAAATTTTGGCAATGGAATCCAATATTTCTGCAATGCATATTTAATAAAATATGTGGAATGCCTGAAAACATCAAGCTTTACAAACATCCGTTTGAAAAAAAACTGATATTCGAGAAATTGTTGATTTTTGTTAAAGTGTCATCAATTATTGTGCGACAGTTTTCACACACTCACACCCATGATGGAATTTACCCGAAAATGACTTTGGAGGGGACTTTATATTTATTCTTTTTTGTAATGTTGTACTTTGTATCAAATCTCCGGAAAATATCTTGTATTGTTAAATTATTTCTTATTTTATTGATTTCCTGTAATATACTAAATAATAGAATTGGGATATCTTGGGAACATCCTTGGCATATAAATTTAGAACATTAATGGGATATCCTGAGGATATTCTGAGATATCCTTGGGACAATCCAGCGATATCGATATTTCCATCCTGCAGGATATTGTTTGCGATATCCTTACGATCTCCTGGGATATGCCTAGGATATACTTTGAGATAAATTTGATATGCCGCCGATATCTCATGATGTGAGGGGAGTGTCTTATTTCACGGAGTGGAGGTCGAAGGTAGGTGAGGAGGTAAATAGGATACCGGAGTATGTAAAGTGGACACTGGGATTAGCAAGAAAGATGTCGAACTATATTGTCAGGAGGGAGACAGGAAGAATGAGTTTTGGGATTAAAACAGGGAAGCCAGCTTGTAAATATGAAAAGAAATCTTTGGTAGAGGGGGAGGTAAGCTGGTTGGGGACTGTTGGTGGGAGAAGAAGACCAGACGCAGTAGTGCAAAGATGGAGGTGAAAAGAGAAAGGTATCTTAGGAGGAATGGATTGCAGATGATAAAGTAAAAGGATGCACTAGGGAGGAAGGAAGGTATATGAGTTAATTCAAAAGAATAGCATGAAGAAAGAGAAGGTAGACGAAGAGCAGAGAATAAAAGAGTCAAGGTTTAACGGAAACTATGTGTGGATTATGCCAAGTGAGGGAGCGCAATATTTGTGTGAGAAAGGAGAGCAAGGAAGTCAGGAACTTATAGCGAGAATAAGATGCGGTTGCATGGAGAATTATAACAGGTTCTGGCTATCTAGAGATAAGAATAAATAGGAGCGAGGCGTGGCGAGCCGCAGCGAGGAAGGTTAGGCTATAGAAGTGAGCAGATTAGTTATAAGGTGTGGATGGAAGTCAATTTGTAAGAGCTAGTTGTAACACAATTCTCTAAAAGATTGGAAGTGTAAGCAAGTCAATTTTTTAAGGCCAGCAGAACGAAAAATAAACTTGTATCCAATCGTAATTGAAGGCTTTTGCTGTTTTCTATAAATCATGAAACATAAAAAATACATTAACTATTAATTATAAATAATATTAGTTGTTTAAACTTAGCTCGTCTATAGTTTTGAAATTTGTATTATCAGAAGCAACACGAGCTTTTTGAACTTATCTCGTCTTCAAGGTTTAAAGCAAATATTGTTTTTTTTTTTTAATAATGGCAATCTTGATAATCACATTTAGAAGGGGGATCAAATAAGGTATGTTAAGCTGAAGTAACCACATCTTCGAATGGAGTTGGATCCTATCTCATAATTAAGGGCTCATTTAATGCTAAGTTAATGCCCTATTGCCAAATTTAATGCTGCATTATTTTTAAAAAACCACGGATTACGCTAGCTTGACGTTAAGCTGGCGGAACTCCATGTGAAATAAATGTTAAATCAAGTTCTAACATATCACATAATTAAGGGCTCATTTAACTACCGATAATTATTTTCCAAAAGCCACCTCTAATACTGAAAAACCACCCTTAATATAAATTATGCACAAATTGTAAATCTGACCATACTGTAATTAAAAACTCATTTAATGCTCATTTAATGCCCCATTGCCAAATTGAATGCTCTACAAAAGAAAAACCACCGGGGGGTTACGCTAGTTTAACGCTAAGCTGATGGAACGACACGTGAAAATAATATTGAATCAAGTCCTGACCTATGACATAATGAAGGGTTCATTCACTGCTTTCCAGAGCCACTAAATTAATTTCTTCAAAATCAACAAGTATCCCTTAAAAACACTCGCCCAACCTCACAATTTAAATTGAATAATATTAAAAGAATTTTCACCTGCTGCACAAAACAGCCTTTTGGCAAACGACTACTGCGGTGTTTCGTTAAAGTAAAAGTAAAATTCTGGTCCTGTTAGATTTTTGATACATCCAAACGACCGCACTTTGAGGAAACAGAAAATACAATTAACATCTCCTACATAATTTTTATTTTGTTTTGCGGTACTTTGGCAGACATTAAGATTCCAGCAAAAATTACTTGATCTATTTCACCTTTCAAGCAGTGCTTGGCGCCGTGTGCATTGTTATTGTTATTTTTATTGTTACCATGTTCACATTTTTCGTCTTTTTTTATTTTTTTTTCTGTTCTATTCACATTGGTTCTCTAGATTTTGATTAGTGTATTTTACAACTCCAGTGAGCAGGTACTTATCCTCTTTGTTTCCCGTAAGAAAATTTTTTTGTTTCCACTGAAAATTATTAAAATCTGAATAATTGAAATTCAGAAAGTATGCGGTATTAAATAAAGTTAAGAATTAATACTTCCCTTATTTTCTTGTGTCGCCTAAGCGTTTACCCAGAATAATCCCCCTTTTTTCAACAGCAGAGGATTAGAATTGTTTAAAAGGCATAAAAGTTGCCTTTAACGAGCCCTCAAATGTTATATGTACAGACTTACAATTTATGAATAACTTATATTAACCCCGTAATTATGGTATGGTCAGATTGACAATTTGTGTATAATTTATATTAAGGGCGGTTTTTCAGTGTTAGAGGTGGCTTTTAGAAAATATTTTTTGCTGGTGTTGGCGAGCATTAAATGAGTCTTTAATTATGTGACAGGCAAAGACTCGATTCAACGTTTATTTTACATGGGGTTCCGTCAGCTTAAAATTAAGCTAGCGTAACCCCCAGTTTTTTTTAAACAGTGGAGCATTAAATTTGACAGTGGGGCATTAAATGAGCATTAAATGAGCCCTTAATTATATTTATGGTCAGATTTACAATTTGTGCATAATTTATATTAAGGGTGGTTTTTCAGTATTAGGGGTGGCTTTTTGGAAAACAGTTTTTGGTGGTTTTGGAGAGCACTAAATGAGCCTTTAATTATGTGGTAGGATAAAACT
>NC_046662.1:5836661-5848377 GCF_010883055.1 Belonocnema kinseyi | reverse complement strand
AGCATTAAATGAGCCCTAAATTATAGTATGGTCAGATTTAGAATTTGTGCATCATTTATAATAAGGGTGGTTTTTCAGTATTAGGGGTGGCTTTTTGGAAAATAGTTTTTGGTGGTTTTGGAGAGCACTAAATGAGCCTTTAATTATGTGGTAGGGTAAAACTCGATTCAACGTTTATTTCACATGAGGTTCCGTCAGCTTAACATTAAGCTAGCGTAGCCCCCGTTTTTTAAAATAGTGGAGTATTAAATTTGGCAATATGGCATTAAATAAACCCTTAATTATACACATATGCCAGAACTCGATTTAAAGTTTATTTCACATGAAGTTCCGCAGGCTTAACGTTGAGCTAGCATAACTCCTGGTTTTTCAAAAATAATGCAACATTAAATTTGGCAATAGGGCATTAAATTAGCATTGAATGAGCTGTTAATTATGAGATAGGATCCAACTCCATTCGAAGATGTGGTTACTTTAGCTTAACATACCTGGTTAAATATGCACTATAAATACCTCAAGCTCAAATATGAGCATTGCCTAAAACTTACAAGATTATATAAATTACGATATCAAATTTAGCGACGCAATTTTTTCACTTACTCGAGTGAATCGCCAATGTTTTAGAATGATAAACTTGATGTCTACAATTTGTGAGCTAACGACTTTATGATATTATATAAATGAATAAAGGCATTAAATATTCTTTAGTTACTGTGTTTTTCGAATTCTTCATTAACATATCAAACTGTTTTTTCTCTCACCATAAAAGATGACGATTTTTCATATTCTCGTCTTCTCATTAGTGGTTATTTTTAATTATATTGGTAAATATAATAATATAATGTATCTACATAATTTTTATTTTCTTCCAAACATTATTTGAGTTTGTCCGAAGCAACTACGAAATAAATTTGAACTTATTGCGGGGCACCATATGTTGTGTACATGGGTATGTAATTTCGACATTTGATAAAAATTTAGAGGATGTTCATCGTTGAGATGGTCGAAAAAGAGTATCGTAACCTATTAAAATGTTAATTAAGACGTTTAAATTTCCTCATTCCATACAATAATACTACTGCCACCAGTTATTTCGACTACTCTTCTTTTCTAATAATTCAATTCCTCTCACTGAACCAGTGATGCCAATGTTGGCACCCTGTGCTACTGCGCTTGCGTTAGGACTGCGCATTGGTTGGCCGCACTTGGAGCGCGATTCCAAATTATTTTTAAAAACAAATCTTATAATTTAAATGAATAATTATTGAATTATTGCTAATGATTGCATGATTGCTAATAAAAAAGTGGAATGAGGAGCTTTTAGGGTCAAACCAATGTAAAGAATTATTTAAAATAAATAAAAAAAGAATATAACGATAAAATTTGAACACGCCTTTAAATAGCTACATTTAAGTTTAATCCGTCAGCGCTCAAGGTTTTTTTTCTCAAAATATTCGTGAAACTCAAGCCTAATGATGACTTGGGTATCCATACAACAGGTATCAGGTTTTGTTAAGACGCGTTCAGCCGTTTCAGAACTACGCTAATTATGCGTCTGCGTTCGCAGCGATGAAATATGGCACCCAGGGGCGCTGGCGGGTTAAAACAGCAAGACAATAAAAAAAGAAGAAAGAAAAAGAAGGCAAAAATTTAAATCCTTTTCCTCATCTTTTTCTGTCGTGCTTTATTATTCGAATTTTTTAATACTCACTACAGCTGTTCCTGCTTTGCCGAAACATCGGTTTTCGTAAGGAGTTTTCATGGGTTGGGCAGGTCTGCTATTGATTAATATGGAATATTATAAATATTAATAATATTAATATCATCGATTAACTTTTCAAAATAAATTAAGTAAATCTACTTTTCTGTCAAAAACTCATATTTTCTAGTTAAGAAGGTAACTGTTTTGAAGAAAAATCGTCCTTTTGACTTCAAAATTCAACAGCTAGGTTAAAACTTTATTCTTTCTTGACTAAAAATCTTTTCTGATTAACATTTGAACTATTTTCTTGAAAATTCGTCTTTTTGGTTTGAAAATGTATATTTCTGATTATAAGTTTTATAAATTAAATTTCAATGCACTAAAAAATCAATGAAAAAAATTATCAGTTATTACTAAATTACTTACCTAAGCTGTTGGCAAAATTTGAGGTTAGAATTGGAGGTTTCAATGAACTACTTTGAACAAATTTTTTAGAATAAATAATTAATTGAATGGCAATCACAATCCATTCTTGCTTTTTGATGTACATATTATACAATTGTAATTGAATTGTACGATTTTATTTTGATACGCGAAGTGTATACACTGTCGGTACCAGCAACAAAAAAATGTCGTTATCGGTGAAAAATTTACCGGTACCGACCATTTTTTCACCGGCTTATTCACAAAACATATTTCTAGCAAGGTAGCAATTCATGTAATTAAATGAATTCATGGAAATTAAGGAATTCATGCAATTCAAGAAATTCATGCAATTTCAGGGATTCGTGGAATTTGGAGAATTCACAGAATTCGCGGAATTCATGGAATACACGGAATTCATGAAATTCAAGAAATTCATGCCGTACTTGCGTATTCAGAAGTCACTTATCTTTCATTTTTTTTGTACGTAACTTCATGAAGAACAAGTGTCTCTCAACTAATTTATTTATTTTAAGTTTTTTATAATAATGTTATTATTATAAGTATCAATTTTTTCATTGATTCAATAACACAAATAACATTATCACAAAAATTATGAAGAAAAAATAACTTTTTTCTACAACCAACCGCAGATTGTCACGCATTGTTTTAAAATTGTTATTAACAATTACGCAAATTATTATTTAATGTCCCATATCCAATTTTGGAATTACTGTTAGTTTACTGTCGGATAATTTCAGTGGAAAACCGTCCTTTCTGCATGTAAAAAAATAAATGATAGTTTTGTTAAAAAAGTTGTTTATAACAATCATATAAATTATTCTTTATTTAGTTTCGTTGGTTAGTCACCGCAATAAATCTCACTCTAATAATTATTGAAGAAAAAAACATTTTTTTCTACGAGGAAACGGCCGATTAGGAGACTTGTTTAACTAAATTGTTATAAACAATCTATATTGTTTATGTTTGATGAAGCTTAAAGTATATAAATGGCTTCAAAGACAATTGTGAATCACTTTTGTTCAGAAAAATCAATTCAGCTATGAGAAAAACTCGTTTATAAAGAATTTGTTTATAGAAATGTTTATAAAAACAATACTTGTTAACTTATGCTAATTTTTTTGTTAAAAATTATGACTCTTATGAAAAATATTAGCAACTAGCGTGAAAAAAACGATTTTTTCTATGATAAAAAACACTAATAGGAATTTGTTTATAAAAATTGTTTATAATAATTAAGTAAAATATTATTAAAATTTATTATGTTCTATGAATGGATGTTCAATAATTTCGGCTGAACGTGAGTTTCTATCTGTGTTTTTTCTTGAGATAAAAATTCATGAAGCTAAAATGGTCAATTTTGTGACTATACTCGTATTTGTTTATATATTGTTGCTCTGTGAAACAAATTTAAAAAAACAAACTACGATTCTCTTAAAAATTAATTGCTGAGCATTTTTAAAAAAAATTTTAAATCGGTTAAGAAATACGGGAAGGCACCCCTGTCACTGTTCACGGAAATAATTTTAATCGAACCACTTACCCTTTTCCAACATCGTGTGTATAATAACATTTTCCAAGGATTTTTATTCTGGGAAACAAATTAGCAAGATGCACAGAATTATGGATCAAACAGCTGCATTAAACACATTTGAAACAAAAAGTGTAATATTTTCTTCCTGCAGTCTAGGGCCTATCCTTGAAATATAAAATATTAACAAAATACATGAATAATGATACAAATAAATGAATTTTGAACCAAAAAGATAAATTTTCTAACAAAAATTGCGAATCTTCAAGTAAATATATAAATATTTAACCAAATATTTGGATTTTTACATAAAAAATATTAATTTTTAACAAAAAAGAGATTTATAAAAATTGAATTAAAAATAATCAATTTAAAAAAAGAAAATCGAATTTTATCTAAAAAGGTTGAATTTTCGACAGAACTGTTGCATTTTCAAGCCGAAATATGAATTTTCTACAAGAAAGTATGAGTTTTGAAAAAAGGAGCTCTATAAAGATGAATTTTGAAGAAAATAATTTGACTTTCAAGAAAATAGTTAGATTTTCGGAGCAAACAAATAATTTTCAACCAAAGAAATAATTTTTTATGACACATGATTTTAGCCATTTTCGACGCCTCTGTACGGAATTTCGGGTTGCAGATAATAGAATTTTGCGGGAATTTATAAAAAGTAAACATATATAATTGACATAATTACTGTAAATGACTGAAAATATCCTGAAATTTATAGAAATTTTTCAATTGAATTTTAGGTAATTTATCTTCAGCTTCCATAAATCACCTGTAACATTACTATATTTTACCAAAAATTTTCAGAAATTTCTAACAATGTTTAAAATTCATATATGGGTAATTTATTGTGGACAGTTAACATAAATTACCATCATCATTAACGTCGTAAATCATGCTTCCAATATTCGAAATCTAATATGGAATAGAAATCATGACTCTTTTTCTATAAATTTCTGAAATCATCCATTTGTTAAATTTTAGCTGTGTTTAATTCGGCCTAAAAATAATATTTTTTGACAGTTTTAGCTTTCTCAAATTATAAACGATTTTTTCATGGAGGAAGTTGGAAGAAGTACAATCTGGAACACCGTTTTTTATGCTAAATACGTTCTATTTGCATATATCTACGATAATTACGAATATAATTTTCTGTTTTTTATTATTGCAGATTTGAGTTTTCAATTCGATTGTTTACCAAATGGCGAACCTATTCCTGGAAATTCTCATTCTGGAAGTTCTTCTCCTGGAAGATGCCTTCTTCGTGCCGAACCTTCTCTTCGCGCCAGGTCCAGATCTCCTCCTGTCAGGTCCCCTCCTCAGGCCGAGACTTTTCTACACGTCAAGAACATATCTTCGCTTGCTGAGCATCTTTCTTCTCTCGAACTTGAAAATATTCGGCTTATTCCTTACAACAATCCAATCCATCAATTCGAAATTCGAAAATACACTTTTCCTGCCGATAAACCAATTCAATTGCGTGGAGAAGGACGTCAGAACTGTAAGCCTATGCCAACCAAAGCACGAAATGTTTTAACAACATCCACTGGCGATGTCCTTGCAATTTTAGAGGGTACTAAATATCTTCGTGGAATATATGCAACAAAAACTGTCTTTGAAACAAGGGTCAAAATAAACATGTACAGCGGCGTTGTTGAAAAAATGACCCCAGAAGAAATCCAGGATACTCCTTTAGGTACTCATAAGACAATATACAAGAATTTTAGAACAGTCAGTGTGAAAGATATTCCTCCACATGAGTAGTTTAATTTGAACATCATATGGCTTACGATCTAAGGTTGGATCAAAATGTGAGAGTTAATGTTTCGTTCCATTCTTATTGCAAATTTAAAAAACCGACAACTTTCAGAAATATTATTGTTTCATCAGTTCGATTTCAATAATTTTGCATATGAAGGCAAAATTTTATTCATCACAATTCAAAAACTGAAAGTTTTTTCAAAATATGGCACTTCATTTTAGTTTCTTGATATTAAGAATTGATTTATTTAGAATATATTTAGAGATTGCTATAGAGGTCATTATGTTGAAAAATCTATTTTTGAAAGTATTTACATTTTTACTTCAACACTGGAAATTTCTTATCAGAGAGCCATGTGACTCTCAAATTTGATTAATTACGAGTATGAAAAAAATTTAATGTTGGCATTTACACCAATTATTTGCTATTTTTTGATAAAGTTAAGATTAACAGATACAAGTTCATTCGTAACACTTATTTTTCCACAAGTACAAATAATTTTTTTTAATGTAAAAAATAGATGAATTCATGTTTAAGGATTTTTTGTGATATGTTATCTTTGTATTTACCAGCATTTTCAATCGCGCTCTCGTTGCGAGTGTAGTTTAGTGATTCGAGGGAGAAATTAATTTTAATACAAGATACGAATTTCGAAAAGTAGTTTACTTTTTGAGTTTATTAGTTTACCTTTTTTAGTGTTATATGAATATAATTGAGAAGCTCCATAGTGGCTCTGAAAATCTAAACAAAACTGTCTAAAAAATCGGATTAGATCACTTTATATCCCTTAATATCCTTAGAATATTCTATCCCCTCAGATTAAAAAATGGCACATAATAATACATAATATTGTAATAATACTATTGACATACAGTAGAAAGTATAAAATAGAAAAGATGAGGAAAGAAAAAGAAAGTAAGAAATTATTCAAAGTAGGCGTCTCGCGCCTAGAAAAGAGTTTCATAGTCTATCAGGACGTTACTTAAGTCTCCCCCCCCCCCCCCCCCCCCCCCCCCTTACTACTAGTTCCGCCTTTACTTTCTATTATATCAGTTATCTACTGCCACTTCCTGTTGCTTCCTTTAAAGACTTTCTAACTTTCAACTAATCACCACAGGCGAAGAGCTGCACAAACTCATTATGTCTCTCACTCCGCTGACACTCTTCACACATTTATGATAGAATATTGTTTTCTCTACACCTTTCTCTCCTAGCATACCACATTAGCCTTCTTCACGCCTATACGTCTTCTTAAGCAAGCCCTTGTATTTCTATTGATTTTTATATCTTCTAAGTAACTAATGCATTTAGAGACTCATTAACACGTTTTCATCATTCTTTTCAAGGTTTGCTTCTGGGCACGCTACCATTTAATTTACCTAATATAATTGTTTGGTTAATCTTTTTTCCTTTTATCCTCTCAACGTGATCAAATGATCTCAAAAAATTTATTTTACTTTTGTCAATTAGTGTTTACCATTTAAAATCATGGTCTTTTCCAAAAAGTAAAAAAAAAGGTTCAGATGTGGTTTACTTATCGGACGGCTGATGAAGCGGTTTTACGGTTGCTTTCCCGCCTGGATTAGCGTTAGTGGAGGCGCAAAGTTTTAACTGATGGCGCTGATTTTGGAATTAGCCCTCCTTTACAATAAAAAATATCTGGAGTTAGAGAATAATAGACGCTACCAGAGTCATCAATGCAGTCAGTTTAAATGATTAGAAGTCATTTTCGCAAAGTCGCTTTACAAGATATGTTCAGTGAATGGTTAAATAGATAAAAAAGTGAGCTCAATTTAATTTTAAAAGGATATAAAGCACCAAGCTGAAACAAATGATTGCCTCTCGTTGCGTGAAACTCTTTCATATCAATTCTAGGCCCGCGCAATTTTCTCTTCCGCATCACGTCATAAATTAAAATAATTATAGGTGGATTGCGCATCACCCGATCATCTGCTGAGAATTCATTTATTAAAGCAAGGCGGGAATCACTGTTATAGGCCTTTTGCCAAAAATTTAGGTGGTTTTAAGAATAGAGATTAGGCGCGAAAATTTTCTGCTGTAGGTGGAAGTTAAGCAAAGGTCATGTTGCTCTTTGTCACTAATCTCGTGAAATGTTGATACCGGATACAATCCAAACAAATATCTTTTTAGGACAAACAATCTCTTCCTTGAAAGCTTGAACAGTCTAATTCAAGTTCTCAGAATTTTTGAGCACTTTCATGAACTTGGCCCTTCCTTTTCATACTATTACATTTCATATTTTTGCCCCTGAATTTTATTTCCTACATATCTTATTTATATAATAATTGTCAAAAATAATTATTATGCATTAAAAGTGGATAATATCTGCTTCCAATAGGAACTAATTATATCTAATACTTTATAGGGTGATAAGGGCAATGTATACATGGTTATAGGAAGTATATCTCGTTTCACCCGGGTATAACTCTGAAGCTATTTACTTAATAGAAAAATGTTTTTTAAGATGGCGGAGCGTGCTGCGATTTTATTTGTTTGAAAATTTAAAAATGTTGCTTAGAACACCAAAATAAAATAAAATTGACGTAATTCAATGAATTCAGAGAATAAAAAGAATTCCTGAAATCCACTATAATTAAAATAATCAGGAAATTTGTAATATTCAAGGATTTCAGAGAATTAAAGTAATCTGCCGATACAAATATGGCCTAAATTTAAAACTGTTATGAATTTTATAGAAACAAATGCAAAATTTTCTTTTTGATAAGCTGAGAGAGTTAATAAGTTACAACTGCTTTAAATTAAAACTTTTAATTGTAAAATATTTAAATAATTTAATTATTTTAACTAAAACTAACATTAGAATTAAAAAAGGTTAAAGGCTACTTCTTTATTCTCCAAGTTATGTTTAAATAAAAAGCTAAGTAACTGAAGTAGAAAATGAAAGATAATCACACGTGAATCTCTAGAGAAAATATTGTCGTTTAGATAATGATAACATTAAAGATTATATTCAGAAGAGAAATTAATGATCTGCTACAGTTAACTCTAATTAAAAAGTAGGTATGGTTAAAAATTATTTATGAAATTGAGAAAAATATTTTTGTTAGTAATTGCCCAAGTTAAAATTTGTATTTAATCCTAATTTGCAAAGGCTTCTTTTGTTTCTATGTGACCACCGGATTTTCCTAAAACCTAAAACAATGTCGAAATTCTGATATAAATTTTACGAACTAATTCAACCGTCTTTAATGAAATGTAAATATCTCAGAAAAACAAACATGACGTCTTATGTTTTGAGATAAAAACTGGAGGATATCATATAAATTAATGACATATGAAAATAGGTTAGAGAATCACATTGTTATTCGAATTTTTCGTTAATATATTAATTCGATTTTTCTCTAATTATAAAAGATGACGATTTTTCATACACCCTTCTTATCATTGGCTGTTTTCCTCAATTCTATTGGTGAGTATAATAATATAATATACCTATAATTTTAGGTATATCTTCTTAACCTTTCGGTAAATCAGAATTTCGGTGATGTATTATGTAGAGTACCCTAATAGTTATTGGCATCTAATTTTTATTTGAGTTTGTCAGAAATAAGTAGGAATTTAATCTTACTTTTTTTAAGAATTCAAAGTGCGTTTTATAATAAAGGGAATTCGAAAAAAGAACCTTTGCGTTGAAATCTAGGAATGTACCATCTGTACATGCGCACAGTTGGCAGTGTCCCATATGCTATGTACGTGGGTATGTAATTTGGACATTTGCCAAGAGTTTGAGGATGTTCATTTGAAGAGAGGGTCGAAAAAGGGTAACACCCATACTCACAGTCCTTCCCCTACTTCTCCTACCGTCATCGAAATAATTTAAAAAAGTATTTAAGTTGGTAAAAATTCTTTTAAAAAAACAATACGATTTGTTAATCACTCCACAAAAGAAATCAATTTGTATCACATAAGATCCATAATGAGAAAAGGAGAGATACGTATTGAACACTTTATAGGCCTCGATTGCCTGACAATGTTTTAAACAAAAAGAAACATAGATATAAAGCAAAGTATTAAAAAATGAACACCGATGGAGTGACACTTCCATGCTAGAGCGATAAGGAACAAATTTTCTTCGCCTCTGCCAGCGCGATTAGAGAACAAACAGTACAAAATACATTGAAGTATTATGTAAATTAGCCGCATACCTTTTAAAATAGTACCTAGGTTTGACGACAATGAACGGTACTACAAAACGCACAATAAGTTTTACATAATCTTCAGTATCATCACTAAAAGAAAAGTTGAAAGCAAGCAGCACTCTCAACAATTATGAACTGCTTCGTACGTAGACCGACAAATTTCTTACCTCTTGTGCAAGAACTATAGGTGTAGCTTCTGCGCTACCGTAGTGTCATGACAGATGGAGGGGGATTTCGAGACGCTTATTCCTAAGAGCAGAAAGTATTAAAGAGAGTGGAAAGAGACCGTACACTGAAGATTAGTGAACTCTGTCGCAATTGGAAAAAGCCTGGGTATTTCAACGGGAAGTTTACTTTCTACCATGTGTATTTCCTGACAGTGTCCGACAGTTAAAACAGTTTTGTATACGAGTGTGTCATCGTGACGGATTTTAATAGAAATGTCGCATTACTGTAGTCTTAGCGGTTGCAACAAAATTACAGTAAAAAATAAAAGATGTTCATTTTTTGAACTTTTAGCGAACCCGATAATGTGATTATAATAATAGCAAATACAATTGTTCTTGAAGAAACAATATGAAGAGCGTTTATATAACCTCATCAATCTAATATGAAAATTTCAAAAAAAGAATAAATTTTCACAGCTGAATTTGACAAAAAGGGTTTGTTCCGACTGTCGGATTTGTAATAAACAATTTATGGAAAAATGCTTTAAAACTTCGTTTTCGAGACTCTTATTAATGCCCGGTGTTTCTATTATTAAAGACGCTACTTAAAACTTTTTTTCCTGAATTTATAAAATTTGTAGCTTTTGATTCAGTAAAATTCTATGTCCAAAAAACTGTAAATTATCTTCGAACCTTCTATAAATATTATTGTTATTCTATATGAAAAACTAATTTCGGCATTCCGTTCAATATAAAGCAAAAGATTCAGATTTCAGTGAAGCAAATTTTAATTGTCAATTTTAACAGTTAATGTAGGTTTTGATTATTTATTTCTGTGGTATTAGTAGAAACTTTTCAAAAAAGCTTTTGTAAATTCTGAACATATGAAAAAAAATATTTCCTAGAAAACTCCACCTTTTTTATTCTTTAAAATATTTTCGAAAAGTTTTTATTAATACCGAAAAGAAAATATTATCAGAATTATGCGTGCTAAGCCAGTTTTGAGGCCACGAGAGTTTTTTTTCTACAAATGTAATTTTGGATCTTTTTGTTAACTATGAAAAGTATCGTAAAAGAACGCGATACATATTTCATAGAACTTTTTAAGACATGCAAGCATTTTCCTTAACATTTTTTTCGTCTCTGTTGTCGAGAAAAACTGCTCCTATTTTTTAAAATTGAAACCTTTTTGTAAATTTCATGGCAAATCTTGAAAGTAGTTGATGAACGCTATTACAATAATATATATCAGTTAGTCAAGCGTTATAGAGGTTTAAATAAAAAACGTGTGTTTTTTGATAAACAAAGCACAAAATTCAAATACGAATAAGTGTTTACAAAATGTATTTATACAAATTGGAAAAATACCTATCGCCTAATTTCCTCTAGAAAATAAAATATTTCGTCCTCGAGAGTTCTGAGATATCAAGTGTAGGACTCTGCCTGATTTAAAAAGGATTCGGCCTTGTTAATTTCAGCTTTGATGGATGTCGAAAATTTTGTGTAACAAGCACGAGTTTTATGATCTTTAGACATTTGTATAAGTCATTTTTATAAATAAAATATGTATGGTTGCAAAAAATAAATGATTTGTTATTATTACCTTTCTGAGTTTGAATTTCGCGGCCTTCAGGCTTAGTTTCTTCCCTGAAACTGTAGGAGCGCTGAAACTCGTGTACGGAAAAACACATTGCGCTCTTATGGCACCTACCATCGCTTCCATTCTCTTTGATATTCTCTGCCCAAGAGATGGTGATTGTGGCACTGCGGCGAATCCAAGACAGCAAAATTTGAATCGCACCGGGCATAGGATATGCTGTAATATACGAGGGTGGATTGATAAGTTTCCGGCCTGACCAAGAAAAACAACGTTTTTAAGAATTTTTTTTTTTTATTTCTCAACATAATCTCCTCCAAGGC
>NC_046662.1:5831906-5836561 GCF_010883055.1 Belonocnema kinseyi | reverse complement strand
CTACAAGCTATCTAAGGATGGTACTATAGAACGCCACCTCAATGTAGGCCTAGTGGCGCCATCTCTTGGTCAGGCCGGAAACTTATCAATCCACCCTCGTATTCCGAACATTACTGAATGCTGTATACTACACACAGAATGGCGTGACCGGTGCCGATGCTGTCAAATGTACAGGCTTTAATGCTTGTTACCATCAGATATGCGCTTCCAAAATCAAGTGAAATACTGAGGTAAGATTCGAAAGAAGTTGCGGCTCTCGATCTAACTCTCTGGCAGATGATATACGAAATAACTCAGCTCAATTAAATGTAGATACATTACGTTCTCTGCTAAATGATATAAAAGTGGACCTTAAAAATGATCTCATAAAGTGTCACTCAGACCTGAAGCTGAATTTGAAGCTTCATTTGGAAAAAAACCCTTAAGGCTGTTCATAATTTAATTATTGATGTGGATGCCGCAACGCAAGAAAAAGTTAATGTACTTAAACATAATATCGACAAGAAAATCAAAACTTGCACGGCAGAGGACTACCTTGAAAATAGTGATCACAAAGCTGGTATCAATAATCTCAAAACCATAAATCCGGAACTTCCTTAAATCTCTACTAATACATACAATACGTGTTTCTCGAACTGTTGTATAAGCACAGAGCATCGCACGTCTGATCAAAGTCAGGTTTCAAACGGAGATGCTTGCTTCGATGACCATACAATGATTTATAAAGCTAGTAAAGACGAAAGCCGTACCGAGATTACTCAAGGACATTAAAATATCTCGAGACCAAACGCCGTTGCAGCAGAAATACTATGCGGATCAAAAATGAAAATTGGCAGAACGTCTAGGATAGTTACCAGCAAGATACAACCATTAATGCCATAAACGTGAACATTTTAGAATTCAGAGTATGTTATCAGAACGTAAGAGGTATTAAAAGAAAATTAGATCTCTTAATTAAATCTGAGTGTATTTTTGATTATGAAGCATTAACTTTTACTGAAACGTGGCTTAGTTCAACAGTTAATGATACAGACATTTCTTATGCTAATGCTTTCAAGGTTCTCATTGACTACCGACTGGACAAAGTGGGTGGTGGTGTGCTTCTCGCAATTAAAAATAATTTTATGTGTTCCTAATTTAACTTTTCCGCTGGTCTTCAAGGTACCCCTGGTATTAATACAATAGGAGTAAAAATATACATCTTTAATATCTCAATAATGTTTATTTTCATATACGTTCCACCTGGAACTTCTATTCTCTTTTTTGAAAGTATTCTGGATTCAATAATTATGTTGCGGAACTTGTCTGAGAAATTAATTATTGTAGGAGACTTCAATGTACCATACTTCAAACATCATGTCAAGAATTATAAATTTCACAGTAAGGCAGCACTAATAACCTAATTTTGTCAATTGTTTACATTCACACAATTTAACTCTATAGATAACTCTAATCAAAGATATCTTGATCTTGTTTTCGCCAATATAACAATTCAAGTAAGTAGAGTTCATTAACCTATGGTGCCTGATGATCAACTTCTAGAAGATATAATTTGAATCGAGCAAATTATCCGGAACTAAATCTTGGACTATGCAACTCGGATTGGTTGACCCTGCTAACGTGCGAAACTATTTATCAGGCACGATTAAAGTTTTATAATCTAATATATAACACCCTCGACAAAACGGTGCCAAGATGCAAAACGAAAACTACCAAGGACTGTTTCCCTCCGTGGCATACAAGAGAAATCATTTTTGATATTGCGAAAAAGGATAGGTTGAGATTAAAATTTTCTGATACTGGCAGCTTAGGGCTGATATCAAAAAGCGAATCGAAATTGCATTTAATACATTAACGACTAATGCGAAGGTAAATATAATCACAGAATCCTCTGCTTATTACTTTAACAGCGTTTAGAACAAATCAAATACTAGTTTACCTCTTATATATGGACTTTTTCAAGAGATACCTGAAGACGTTATTATAATAGATGAGAATGATGTCTCCACAGTTATTTTTCAATATCTGAATAAGCAGTACCAGCCCAAGGTGCCGAAATAAATATGATATAAATTTAATATAATAGAGCTGTATATAGTGTAGAAAAGTTCACATTTAAGATGATAGATAATTTAAGATGTGAGAAATACAAATACCGAGGGCGAGAACTTGCAGTCGTGCGCCCTAGGCCCGCTTCAACTTGGGAGCGAAGCGAGCCGCGCGCCATTTTAAACCGTAATTCCGTAAGTATGAGGGTCATCAAAAATTAACGTAAACCGATCTGGAAATAGAAAGGATTGATTAAATCGGACTTTTTTCTTATGAATTAACAAAGTAGGTTTAAACAAAAAAGATGAATTCTTGAAAAAATGGTAATAGTTGATATATTTGATCAAAGACCAAATTTTCATTCATTAAGATGAATTTTCAACCCCGAAAAACGTATTTTATACAAGAAGTGTGAATTTTCGAGAAAAAATAGTAATTTTCTACAAAAAGGTAGAAATTTTCGCAAGAAATCATGAATTTTTAACAAAAGAGAAATAAATTGGAAAAAAGTAATAAATTGGAAGAATCCTTTACTATCTTGATCGCCAATTCTTTTATTACATGAATAAGTTTTATTTGCAGACATCCACGGTGAAGAAAACAGTATATTACAACCGGTCGAAGGTACATTTAATTAATATAAACAATACAACCATGTTTCAGCAGACAGCCCGTTACGCGGTCATGTTGAAGTTTTGTTCCTCATTTCAGCGCCTCTTTCGGATACTCACTAAGCTTTGGATTTTTTTCTGTTTCTTTCTCTCTCTTACTTACTTTTATGGGTTGCAAATATTGCGATTTATGCCCTGGCGGACCGAAGAAACCGAATGGAGCCTCTAAAAAGTACCCGTAAAGATTCCATTGGGTCCCAATTTGGTTCCTTTTTGAAAAACTCGAAAAAAACAGCAAAATCAACTTGTAAATTGTTGAAATTCGGATACTACGTTAAAATTCCCTATAGAAGATTTAGGAATAATCGCAATAGTTTTTTCTTTTTAAAGTTAAAAATAAAAAATTAATATAAGGCGTATAACGCCTGTTGACTGCTACACTTTAAACGCATCTCCTGTAAGTAGCAGTCAACAGGCATTATACGTCTTATATTTTTTTTAACGTTTTACCGTTGCAAAAAAAAAACTATTGCGAATATTCCGTGACCTTCTGTACAGGGTCACCTGGTGCTACTGCGCATGCGATGCATAAGGCGCTTTATTGGCTGCCGTTAGCGCGCTAATTTAGAATGTTGAAAAATACAATTTTTTATTAATAATTAAAAATTTTAATATTTTAATATGTGAAAGTGTAAAGTAGCTGGTTTTTAATATATTCTGAGCACTGGGTTGAAAAATAAAATGAGTATTCAGTAAATAATTGTATACAGTCAAATAGAATTTTTTGTTTTCTAAATACTCATTTAATTTTTTAACTCCATCCTCAGAATATATTAAAAACCATCCACGTACTACTTTGAAACATTAAAATATACTTATTTTAAATTAGTAACAATAAATAAAAAATTGTATTTTTTAACACTTTAAAACAATGCGCGAACTGCATCCAATTAAGCGCATTATCTATCGCACGCACAGTAGCGCAACGTGCTCGTGTTGGGAGCACTGCACTGAGAGACTTTCAGTGTAACACATATACCGCCATCACTGCGACCGAAGTGCCCTCCGTTTCGCGTAGTCAGTGCCCCGAAAATGAACTAGGTATGCTCATATAATGCGTGCTCTTGATACGCCGACTGGTCGGAGTAGTGGGTACTCCGATACTCAGAGCAGAGTACAGTCGCAACTTCTTGATCGCGAGCGTGCGTATATAAAGCTAAAGTGCATGTCACGTTTCTCTGTTTTTAACAATTTAATTATAACTCGTTTATTAATAACATGTTATAATGTATATGAATATTTGTAATTATTAATTAATTGGTATTAAATAAAAGCTAAATAATTTGGGGAAAAGTTCAAAGGATCATGCTAACAAGTGAATACAGCGTCAATGTATTTTACTGTAGTAAAATATTTATTGTCGATACAAAAAAAAAATGATATTCCAAATTCCAATCATAACATATGTCGAAGAACCACCCAGTAATTGTTTCCTTTTTTCAAGAAAACAGCAGTTGAGACGCGCAAACAGTTGCGCGCAGCTTTAGTGAGTAACGACTACTCTCATTTGAAAGAGCATGTGACACGCCGACTAGATGGCACTGCTCATGTACCGACTCGGCGCTGGACTTACTCTGATCGGAGTAACTCCTACTCCGATGCGAAGTATAGCTCCTAACACCACGATTCAGAGCGTAACATAAACTTCCAGAGTATCCCATACTCTGAAAGTCTCTCAGTGTGGTTGTACGTATAAACAAGAGTGCCAGCTTTTAGCAACTCTACTGGCTGGCAGGGATGCATCGGTTAGGGATGGGTAGTGGTCGCTGAGAATAGAATATTGGACTCGGGTCTGTTTCTCGACCAAGTAATCGAAGCTTCGAGTCCGAGACTCGAGTTCTTGCCTAACGCGCGTGCGTTAACAAAAAGTGTTCTATTTGTGCTATATATATAGTTTTTTTCAAAATGAATGTTTTATTATTAAAATATACGTTT
>NC_046662.1:5820621-5831806 GCF_010883055.1 Belonocnema kinseyi | reverse complement strand
ACGGTGGGCGCTCTGGCCAATCACAGGCATCGTAGAAAGTATACCTAAGAACATCATGACCTGATTCCTCAGTTTCAGGTCAGCCCTGAAGATGTGAACTGCCATGTTCACGAAACGTCGGCAAACAATTCGTAGTAGTTTTTTACACGAGTGAAACCCGAAATATCTCTTTTTATCAAAATGAATCATCGTGAAAGCATAAAACCTATAGACCCTTGTTCGGTTGGAGCTATTGTTTATGCGGGGCCGCTTATCAGACGCCTGCCAGCTGCTGACAGTCAGGCGGGATACGCATAAGAGGGAAAGAGATAGACCGTTGGAAGAGAGGGGGGAGAGATAATAAAAAAATCGCTTGGACTCGAGTCTGTCAAAACTCGAGTCTCGACCATACATTATTCGAGCCTGGATATTAGAGTCTCAGACACCGAGAATTGAATAGTCGAAGAAATCGGACTCGAGTCGGCCATCCCTAGCATCGGTGTGCATGATTAAATTTTTGGCTTCCGCTGTGACAGAGGGAATGCGTGTAATCTTTCCAATGCACAAATCTGAGGTTTTCTGCCTCAAAATTTATGCTGAAGATACTTTCGACCGAGGTATGAAAAAAATATAATTGTCTGTTTCTTGTTATTGTAGAGTTGAGTTTCCAATTCGACTGTTTACCAAATGGCGATCCTATTTCTGGTGTTTCCCGCTTTGGAATGTCTTCTCCTGAAAGATACCCTTTTTCTGCTCAGACCTCTCTTCATGCCAGGCCCAGGTCTCATCCTACCGAGAAGCTTTCTTCTCTCGGTCTTGAACATATTCGGCTTATTCCTCACAGAAATCCGCACCGGCAGTTAGAAATTCGAAAATACATTTTTCCTTCAGATAAACCAATTCAATTGCGCGGAGAAGGACGTCAGAACTGCAAGCCTGTTCCAAATGAAGAACTGAACGTTTTAACAACATCCACTGGCGACGTCCTTGCAATATTAGCGGGTACTAAATATCTTCGTGGAATATATTCATCAAAAACTTGCTTAGAAACACGGGTCAAAATAAACATGTACAGCGGCGTGGTTGAAAATATGACCCTAGAAGATATGAAAGATACTCCCTTAGGCTGTCGTAAGAAAATCCCGAAGATTTTTAAAAGAGTCAATGTAAAAGACATTCTTCCACGTCATTAATTTGATTTAAAAAATTGTAAGCATAAATAAACTGGTCACTTTTACAAAATATGCCGTTTTTATTTTAGTTTTTTAATGTTATTTACTATCCGAAAGAATCCTAAACCATTCAGATCTATAGAGAGATTTCAGCGAGTAATTGGGACGTTTTTTATCGATTGGACTAACTCAAAACATGTTCAATTTCCCGCTAATCCTAGTGTTGCGTGCCAATATAATCCAATCCTTCTGCAAACCCTTTTCAGGTTTTTTGTAAAACCTTCCCGCAAAAAATCCATTTCTTAGGCGAGCAAATGATATCTCATTTTTTCAGATTTAAAAGAAATATATTGAGAGGTCGCTATGTAGGGTTTTTATGTCAAAAAAACGATATTTTACTTTCGATTTCAATACAGATAATTTCTCATTATGGTACCATGTGACCCTCAAATTTTATTCATTGTGAACATAAAATTTAATGAGGGAATTTACACCATTAATTTGCGATTTAATGATAAAGTTAAGCTTAACAGATCAAATTCATCCACTGAAATTTTTTTTACATAATGAAACTTTCGGGCAATATTGCTAACCTTATAGCCAGAAATGTCTACATTTTGAGAAAAGGCATTTCTTAGAGTATAGAAGTCCTGAAATAAAACGATGAATTCAACGACCAAATTCGCACGACCACCATAAAATGTTCCTATTGAAATTTAAAAAAAAAAGAAAAAAATTGATTTTAAATTTCATGTCCTAAAATTACAAAAGAGTTTTTTTATAGTTAAATATTCTATCAATTATTTTTTAAGGAAAGTCTGCAATCCCTCATTTTTACATCTACTAGGATTATCAATCGAATGCTACGTGCGAGAGTAGTTTTGCGATTCGAAGGGAAAATTAATTATCTCATTATTTCCAGGATCTGTAATATTCAGCTTTTATAGGTACACTTGCTTCTTCTCGTTAAAGGCTACGCAGATTTTTTTATTCTATAAACCGTCACCATTCACTCTCTCTGCAACCGCAATACCACACACTTGATTTGCACTCCTAACAACCATTCCCTTAAGGGGATTTATTACAGTTGAAAAACGGTATTTCATTAACAGCCGCCATTTTAAATACTTTTTCTGATTTTTTGCATGGGGCATTTAAATATTATTCTATTTTGATGACCAGAGCCGGTGTTAGAAAAAAGAGTTTATATTCTGTTTAATAATCCAAAAATAAGAGAACAATAGAGAAAAATTGCAGTAACGCTCAGAGTTATCTGTGCGTGGATTCTCGCAGCACTATTATCGATCTTCGTAAAACTCACGAGGCAGACTCCCCGGAACGCAGTCAATTGCTCATAACGAATGACCCTTTGATTTTTATGAGATGCAGGTCATTTACAAAAACTTAAATTATAGAAGTATGGATTGATTCAATTTTAATAAGCAGAATTTGTTTATTGACATAATTTGAAGAAAGGGAGAAAAAGATTAGTAAGAATCGTTAAGAATTTGCAGTTATACTAGAAATGTAAAAGTGCACACGAGAATATACAAGTACACAAAGTATACAATTTTTTGCAACAAGTTGAAATTTTTTATTTCTTCTATTTTCGGCTTTTCTCTTATTACTTGAATTGGTGTAGATATTCCTAAAACTTATATATGGTTGATAATACTCGATAAAATACAACAATTGTTGATTTTGTGAACAAATGAAAGAAGTAAATATAAAACTTTATCGTAAAAAATAATTTTTTTTTGCACTCCAGCCGATTCAAATTGTTGTGAGGGAGATTTGCATCAATCATTGTTTCTATGCAAAATGAATAATAAACAATTGTTATTATTTAATTCCAAGTTTCACGGAACTTTCATGCATTTAAAAAGCATTCTAATTTTTGTTAAATAAAATTTGTTTTATCTGGAAATACTGTAAATTATTTTAAGAGTCATCATCTGTAACAATTTCTATGAAACATTAACAACTATAATTTTTATAAACAATTTTTCTGGAAAATGTTGGAATTTGTTGTTTTTCAATCTCGGATTTCCCTTCATCATTTGAATTGATGCATATATGCTTGAAAATAACATAGGTTCCATTATATTTGTTAAAATCCAACATGTGTTAATTTGGTAAAGAAATTCAATTAATTAATACAAAGCTTTGGCACTTTGGCCTATAAAAAAATTTTTTCACTAAAACTGCTTTGAGTTGCAAAAAGATTTACAATCGTTATCTTCATAAAAAAATAAATGAGCAATCCGTATCAAACAAAATTTGTGTTGGTTTATTTAAATTAGCGCTTTTTAAAAGTTTGGATTCCTCTAAAACATTTAAAATACTTCAGATATTGTGGCAAATGATATATACAGGATTCTATTTGTTCACTCCACAAGAAATCAAAATGAATGTATGAAAAGCCTTGGAATTTTTCTTTTAGAAAAAACGACTTTTACCAATCTAAAAATTTTTTTTTCAATGGCAGGAGAGTATCAATTGTAGGATTTATGTATCTTTTAGCCTTAGGTAACTAATTGCTGTATCCGACACAGTATATCAATAATTGTATTTTTATATATAGTCGACGCTATTTACCTTGACGCGTATGGGACGGTAGGGTAGTAATTTTCCTGGAAAAGATGTTCCCCCACTCTCAAGTCTATTCTTGATAAGTGGTATTTTATGCCAATTGTTTTGAATGCTACGTACGTTGCCGCGCGCGGATCAGTGTTTACAAACAGAGAAAGTTCGATTTTCAGAATACATATTGTAGAAGTGATTATCTCACATTTGATTCCAAAAAATTGTGAGCACATCGTTCTCTCGCGGAATAAACTGAAAAATAGGTTAGTATTTATGAATTATTGATAAACCTTCGATTAAGTTTGCCATACTTGACGTTATCCTATGTGACAAAGAAATTATCATGAGACCTTAATATTATGGTTTCGAAATTCTTTTATAAGCCTTATTAACAAAGCATATAATGACTTTTTGTACTTTAAAATTGCCTTAAAAAACCTAAGCCATTAACGGCAACGTAAGTAGCGAGCGGAACAATTCCCGGATGCCGAGCCGTCGCGGTCGTGGTGGGGGAAGAGCTCGAGCGAGATTTAGGGGAAACGGCAAGGTAAATAGCAGCAAAGTAAGTAGCGTCGACTGTACATGACGATTTTATGATACTTGAAATTACATAAAGGAATAGTAACAATTATGATGAAGAAGCCAAAGATTTATATTTACTTATTTATGTTTGTTAAAGAATCAACAATTGTTGTATTTTAACAAATATAATTCAACCTATGTTCGTTTCAAGAATAGCTGCATCAATTTACACGATGAAAACAAAATTTAAATTTAAAATACCAAACTTCCACAAATTCACAAAAGAATTGTTTATAAAAATTACAATTTTTAATTTTGTATAGAAAATGTTATTGACAATCACTCATAATAAAGTAAAGTATTTCCAGGTGAAAGCAAGTTTGGTACTACAACCTCAAGGACAGAACTCAAGGTATAGTAGACGCATTTCTAGTAAAGTTAAGAGCGGAGTTAATCCAAATTAATAAAAATGGTCCCAGAATAATACCATTTAGCAACAAAACTCTAATCGATCATTTTGAAATGTACTTATTTGGACAGGAGTTTGAGCTCATCAGTGATCATTAACTAAGTCCCTGAAACCATTTGACACAAAGAATGACGACAGTCAACTTATTGAACATAGCAAATTAATCGCACTGCCACTAAAATAAATTAGAGCTGCTTTTTCAGCGGACGTAGAGATTAATCCGTTCATAATTACAAGATCTTCCACTCAGAATTATGTTGCTACGACGGCATTATTCTGAGGTGGAGTAAGATTGTAATTACAACAAGCTTTCGTCGAAAAGTATTAGTAGCTGCTCACAAATGCCACCTTGGGATTGTGGGAATGAAAAATCGCATTAAAACTAAGATGTGGTTGCCATAAATCGATAAAGAAGACAAAAATACGTTCAAGTCCGATCAAGAATGCACTGTAGTTACAGCGCCAAATCCACTTTATTTCATGAAAAGTCGACAACTTTTAGTGAAACTGAGGGTGGAAGTAGATTTAGATATTTCAGCACCTCTGTCTACTAATCATTATCTGATGATCGTTGTAGACTTTTTTGAAGCATCGCAGCAATAGAAACTATTAAAATCCTGAAGACAATTTTTTCAAGATTGGGGTTTTCTGCGACAATGACTTGTGATAATGGCAAGCAATTTACCAGTGAAATATTCGAAAAGTTTTGCTTGGAATTTGACATCTCTATATTGAACAAAATTTCATACTGAACTCAAATGAATGATCAGGTAGAGAGACAAAGAAGATGCGTGCTAAAACTATTAATGATTACCCAACTAGTAAAAAAGAAATTGGACGAAAAATAGTTTTGACTATTTAATTATGTACAATAACACACCACATTCAGTGACGGGTGAAACTCCAATAGAGCTATTTTACCAAATGCAGTTTCGTAAAAAAATACCAGCTACATCGTTTATTAAAAATAAGATGAGATATCAAGATGTTAAAAACAGAGACCAAGAGAAAAAGGAAAAGAAATATGGGGATCGAAATCAAAGAGCATCTGACATTAATCTGGAAGTAGGAGAAAAAGTTTATTTCAAGAACCTGATCAAGGAAAATAAATTAACACCAAATTCCAATCCTATAACACATGCGGTACAGGATGTTAACGGAAGGGATGCTCAAGTAAGGAAAGACTCGAAGGATACGGAGTACAGAATAAACATAGTCCACCTTAAGAAATTTGGTGGTTTGCGGAAAGTTATGGAGAGAGAAACAGACGATTTGACTGCGAACGGTGATAAAATGGTCACTGATGAATCTTCATATCTATCATCGTAGTTCACGTTAGTTCATGGCTTTTTATAACCATAAGTATGAGTTATGAGAATATTACGTTTCATCTTCGCTTATCTTTTACGTTGTTACTGTCATTTAATATTGTTTATTTGTCTTAATGGTTATTGATGTTCTTCAGTTACATTTTTACATTGTACAGCTACGGCTGTTGTATTTTACATGATTGTAATTAGAAGCTAGAATAAAGAATAGATGTGGTGTACGCATTAGTTAACATAATATGAATGAGAAGGCACACTGTAAAATTATTCTTTTGATCTATTTAAACATCAAACTAACTTACTATGTCCTTTTCAGGAAACTGGTACCGAGTATACATGTCGGAACCAATCCTGGAAGGACGATAAATCTGAAACATAATGATTTGTTATTTACATTTAAAAAGAAAGACACTTTTCCTACAAATTGAGGCTTCCAATTATTATTAAATTGCAGTTGACTTTTTTCTATTCTGAGTCCCCGTATTTCAAAACAGTTTTTAATTAGGAAATTCACGTTGGAAATGTAAGTATATCTTGATTCAGGATCTACTAGCCTAGAAGCGAGAACCGGATTGAGTCCCAAATTCGTGGTTATCACCGAGATTGTTGAGGCTATTTGTTCACGCCTCACGCTAATTGACTTATTGTAACATTGCTTTCCCCATGATTGTACAGGGCTAGTAATTGATTAGGCCCTTTTTATTTATGATAATGAATATTTATCTAATCTTCCATTTGTCTAATTTTGAATATTAATTTCATCCATCTATGTTGGGAATTTCTATTGTAATTCCTAAGATAATATTGAAATTAATTAATCAAAATGCTTGATTTTTCATGTACAATTCATAAAATGTAGGTGCGTAATACTGATTCTGAACCCTTTTCAACAAGTTCTCTACAATTAACGGGTCGCGTATTCAATGAATAGTGAGAGGATTGTTCAAATAAGTATTACTTAATATTGCTCATGGAAAATCAAATTCTTACAAGCGCCCATGGTCAGCACTGCAATTTCGATCACACACAGAAGGAAGACGAGAATTGGCGCGATTAAGTTTCCACCAATTGATATGACGCTTAATCACGAGCGGGACCGCCCTCCAATTCAAATTTATGACAACTGACAACCCGTTCTGTGCATGACCCACTGAGAAAAAATGAAAGTTTATCTTCCTATGAAGATTTAAATTTTATTTGAAAAGAACCCTTGAATAGGGTTAAATGCCCTTGCTGGGTTATTGTATAATTTTTTTCCTGATAGCCTTGTCTTTATTTTCTTATACCTACATAAGCCAATTTAATTCATAACTCGACGTTACGAATGGAAACTGAGTCGCTGGCCAAACGAGAGCGACTTAGCGTGTCGGTGAGTCGGCTCTGCTACATGTTGCGTAGGCCAGCCTCCTGTAGAGCAGAAAACGCACGGGCACGATTCCAACCCCCCCCCCCCTTCCACTTCAAGATTCGTTTTCGGGGGCTAACTGGCTATTTGGAGGAGTTTCTAAGTAAACTGAAATTCGCAGGGTGTCAAGGGAATGAAAGTTCAGGCAATTTCACTGTATTAGTAGATGTATATGGGGGTTTTTGGCTCACGATTCCTACATTACCGGCATCGAGAAGCTTCGACCTGTAGTGGTTCGTGTCCGTGCTAAATTTTATGGAAAAAAGGGTTCGTGTCCGTGCTAAGCTTCCAGAACGTTCTCGAAGGATCCTGATGACGTCACGTTTACTCAATAGTCTGTAGCCAAATTCATGTAAACAGGTTCAAGGTTAAATGAGAAAAACAAGGATGATTTATTGCTTCCTGACAGATAAGAAGTTCGTTAAATGCGTAAAAGATGCAGGTGTATAGGTGAAATTTTATATGGAGAGCAACGTATGGCATCCTGTTTTCACTATTTATTTGATTTATTGCTTCCTGTTAGATGATACTTTAGCTAAAAATTCCTGCCTTTATTTGTTTAATGCGTAAAAGATGCCGGTGGACAGATGAAATTTGATATGAGGGTTATGCATGGCATCCTGTTTTGCTTATTAATTTGATTTGAAAATTCCTGATAGATGATGCTTTAACTAAGAATTTCTGCCTGTGAAAAACATTCTTCTGCAGTCTAGAATCTTTGAGAAAAATAATTAGAATTAAAAAAGTATATCTATAAAGTTAATCGAAGTTAAGAAAGGAATAAAAAAGCATTTCTTATAGTAGGTCATATACTCAAGGATGCTTGTCGCTTTATTCTGGTATCGAGTAGTGAGCGAGGACCAGATATAACAGCCACACGCGTTTAAACTCGCAGAAACATTCACACATCGGCAGTCTGAGGCTGCATACATTTCATTGTCCTATGCTATCGTTCTATAGAGAGATCACTTCTTTTTACAGCTCGCAATCATTCGCTATCGTATTCATTCTTTTCCATATGCTAGGTCCGTCAACCTCTGGACGAGGTACATGTAACAAGACACTGAAAACAATTTCGAGACCCGAGAGAGAGATTATAGACAACATGAATTTAATTCGAGACCTTTCATGGACGTTTGCTAAATACCAAGAGTACACTGCCCGACGCTTATCGTTCCCTATGTCATGCAACGATATTCGAGCTGAGGTCAGATGCTTTTTTATCCACAGATATACGCTCGCTTTCCATTTCTCATTTGGAAAGGTCAGTTTTTCACCTATCACACGCTAAAGATTTGAACTAAAAGTTTTAAAATGCAACAAATTAATATAATAAAATATTTGAATTTTTTCAATCATCCACTAAGGCTATTATGTAATACAGTCTATGGAAAATCAAGGATGATTTAATTCAGCGTTAAAATTTTTTCTCTAATGCTGAATCTTCTATCAAATTTCTAATGCGCCATTTTTCGAAAAGAACTTCAGGGTAGAACGTTCTAGAATATTTTGACAGAGGGGATATGATAATAGGTAAGGATGGTAAATGATATGCAGCATGTATAGTTTAGGGAGAAAGAGAGATAGAGAGCTATGTGTTAAAAAAATGTTTTTAATCAAAAATAATTTTGTAATATTTCAGAAGGCTTTGCGATTGAGCGACTTGAAAAATACCAACAGATTCTTAAGAGGTCCGAGTACATACAGTTGATCACTGTAACAGATTTTAGAATATTATATTGATATAGCTAGGATGTCCAATCAACCATTTGAGATGAAAAAATACAATTTGAAAATGCTTGCTAGAATTTATAAAATAAAATCAACTCTATAAATATTAGAGTTTGACTAAGAAACGTTGAAATCTCCTTCACTTAATAGAGTAATAATCTAAAAAAGATTCAATTTACCTACTTCAAACATTAAAATAAAGCAACATAAGACGAAAATAATTCAGCAGTAATAAAATGTAATGCAAAGCAACTGTGAATCAAACATTGGTAAAAAATGATACAGTGGTCACGTGAACATTTACTTTCTGGAACTTTTAAATCCAATTTTAGTCAAATAGAAATTAAAAAATACAAAAATTAATAAAGGTTATATTTTAGCTAGCTAATTTATTTCAGAGACCATAGAAATATACCTTACCGATATTCTATAGACGTAGTAGTTTATGCTATTTTTCCAGAATATTCTCAATGACGTTATCGAATTCCTACTATGCAATTTTTTTTGTAAACAACTTCAAGGTTATTTTCAATATTGCAATACTTTCGTTTTTTGCGTTTTTCAATACTATATAGCACCAGTGTCGATTATAACTTAGAACGTTCTGGAACAATTAGACAAAGAGGGAGATATATTATTAAATAAGGATTGTAAAAAATAGGCAGCATGCATAGTTCAGGAAGAAAGAGAGAGATAGAGAGCTATGTATTAAAAATGTTTCAGCATAAAAATAATTTTCTAAAATTTACAAGTCGATAGTAGAGTTTGCGATTGAGCGACTGGAAACCAGTTACAAATCTCACAGCATGCCTTATCAAAATGAATTACATCATATAAACATTTTTGCATGAATCTTGAAGAATGCCAACAGATTCTTAAGAGATCCTTTTAAAAATAGTGGGTTACTGCACCAGATTTAGACTTAATACCAGGTAGTCTCGCAGTATTGATTCAACTATTTAGAGATGAAGAACATATAATTTGAAAGCTCTTGTTAGAATTTACGTATTTGCAATAAAGTATGAAGAATGATAAGAATAAATTCAGCCATATTAAAATTTAATGTATGGAAACTGTGAATCAAACATAGGAAAAAAATGATACAGTGATTACATGCACACCTACTTTCTGGAACTCTTAAATACAAAAATTGAGTGATAAAAAAAAATTTTAAATGCAAAAATAATAATATAGTATATAAAAATAGAGGATAATATATTGCTTTCTAGTTGAATGATTTAGTTCAGAGATCATAAAAATCAAACCATAGAAACCTACCTTACCGATATTCTACAGATGTAGTGGCTGGTACGTGCTATGTTTCCAGAATATTCTTAATGACATCATGGAATTATACTGCGCAATTTTGTTTGTAAGCAACTTCAAGGATATTTTTCAATTGCACATTACACTTTTTGGGCTGCAAAAACGTTATATTTTAAACGGTTTGGATACATCGATTATAATTGAGAACCTTCTAGAACAATTAGAAAAAGAGAGATATATATCAATAGATAAAGAGAGAAAGAGAGAGAGAGAGAGTTATGTATTAAAAAGTGTTTTAAATCGACAGTGGATCACTGTGACAGATTTAGAATTTTATATTGATATAGCTAGGATGTCAATTTAGCCAATTGAGATGAAGAAAATACAATTTTAAAATAAAATAAATCAGCTCCATAAATATTAAAGTTGACTAAGAAACGTTGAAATCAACTTTCACATAATAGAATGATATGTGAACAAAAATTAAATTAACTTACTTCAAACATTAAAATAAAGCATCATAAATAACAAAAATAAATTCACTAGTATTAAAATTGAATAGAAAAAAAATGTGAATCAAGCATTGAAATTGACGTATTTAAGACGTATATTAAAATGTACTATTATGTATAACAACTAAAAATCTTGGTTTTTCATAGAACCAACAGTTTGTTTTAAATCGTAGTCAAGTAAATTCATTTAAAGGGGCCAGAATTTCAAGTTAACA
>NC_046662.1:5816315-5820521 GCF_010883055.1 Belonocnema kinseyi | reverse complement strand
CTCACTCGAGGCCTGACATGGTTCTTCTTGACTTCGAGAAGCGAACCATGTTCGTTATCGAATTTTCGGCACCAGCTGACAAAAACATCATAGCCAAGGAGCTGGATCCTCGTATTGATTCCTTTTCAGACTGTAACCACATATCTCACGGTTGTGAGACGTGGTTATGGCTGAAATTTTACCGCGATTTCGCTGGAAGCGGGTGCAATTTTTCAGATTAGCACCCGCTCCCGGTGAAATCCTGCGGTTGTCCTTGTGACAAATTTTTTTATATATATATATATATATATACATAGTTGATTCAACTATTTCAAATTAGCAAATGCAACTTTCTTTCACTCAGACGAGATCCTGGGTTAAGAAAGATTATCATAGAGTGCGCCACAGTCAGATACGCTGATTTTGCTTCTAGTTGTAAACAGAGGATGGTGATGAGGAGAAGGATGAGCAGGATACAATAATATTACAGTTCAGCAGTCACTGAAAATATTAGATTTAGATGTAAAAATAAAGGAGCACATTGTCTTCCAAACAACACCAAAAACTAAAGGAACTGTAGGTAGTAATGCCTTGTTTCTAACTACTAGCTGTATCTCCACTCTCGATGCTGCATTCTGGGCTGAGCTGGATAAATCACCATCCTCATATATCAACTACATTCAAGTCTTAAATCAATATTTAATTTAATAATTCTGTTCTTGTTGTATCAATGGTATTAAAGTATGCTGTTATATAACAGTTTGCAAATAATTACGCTTTTCATATAGTTGTGACCACGCTTTATATGTTAAATCTTGATTTTTCCTAATCAAGGTAAGTAAATTTTCAAAAATGTATGTAGAAGAATGAGAAAGAATAGAGGTGGGAGGAGGAGGAGGGGAAAATTCAGTAATGATGTAGTTAATACAATTAGGTACTGAAAATATTCGATTTAATGATTATATCATCTGAATTGCCTACTATGTGACATTTCTACGTTCAAATAAAAGAAGCGCAACATCTTTAAAATAACAACAAAAAAACTTAATGAAAATGTAGGTAACACCTTGTTTGTGCGTCCTAAGTGTATCTCCATTCTTTGTACTGCACTCTGCGATGAGCTTGATGAATCCAGTTAAATAGATAAGGATTTCTTATTAATAGAATTGTGAAGATACTTTTGTCTCAACTATGTCAACTTCGTAAATGAAAATTTAGTTTAATTAACAAGAGATTTTTGGCTTAGAGAGATATATCATAGAGAGCACCACAATCAGATTTGCTGCTTTTCTTACAGCTGTAACCACGCTTTTTCTCCTGTTGAATCTTGAACTATACTAAATCAGGTTAAATAAGTTCTTAAAATACATGTAGCAGAATTAGAAAATAATATAGGGGGTTAAGAAGGATATGATATTGATTTGGAGTAGGTAAATAGGTTCTGAAAATATTAGATGCAATGATAACTAATACTCAATCTTCAGTTACAACTGTAAGAACTGTAAGAAATAACTGTAAGAACTGTAAGAAAAGCAGCAAATCTGATTATGGTGCTCCTTATGATATATTACTGTAAACCAAAGATCTCTTGTTAATTAAACTCAATTTTCATTTACGAAGTTGACATAGTTGAGACAAAAGTATGTTCACGATTCTATTAATAAGGAATCCTTATCTATTTAACTGGATTCATCAAACTCATCGCAGAGTGCAGTAAAAAGAATGGAGATACACTTAGTACGCACAAACGTAGAAATGTCACGTATTACACAATGCAGATGATATAATCAATAAATCTAATATTTTCAGTACCTACTTGTCTTAACTACATTATTACTGAATTTTCTCCTCCTCCTCCTCCTCCTCCTCCTCTTCCTCCTCCCCCACTCATATTCTTTTTCATTCTTCCACATACATTTTCGATAATTTACTTACCTTGATTTAGGAAAAATCAAGATTTACCATATGAAGCGTAGTTACAACTATATGAAAAGCAGCGTACCTGGTGGTGGTGCACTGCATCACAATCTTCATTAACCAAAGACCTCTTCTTAATCAAACTAAGTTTTCATTTACTAAGTTGAGATAGTTGAATCAAAAGTATGTTTATGATTTTGGTAATCAGAAATAATTAGCTGCTTAACTGGATTTTTTTAACAAAAAATTAAATGTTGATTCTGAAAAAAAAATTATTTGTAACTGTTATATAACAGTATACTGCAATATCATGGATACTACACGAACAGCATTATTAAATTAAATATTGATTTAAGACCTAAATGTAGTTGATATATGAGGATGGTGATTTATCTAGCTCAGCGCAGAATGCAGCATCGAGAGTGGAGATACACCTAGTAGTTACAAACAAGGCATTACTACCTACAGTTCCTTTAGTTTTTGGTGTTGTTTGGAAGACAATGTGCTCCTTTATTTTTACATCTAAATCTAATATTTTCAGTAACGGCTGAACTGTAATATAATCGTATCCTCCTCCTTCTCCTCATCGCCATCCTCTATTTACAACTAGAAGCAAAATCTGCGTATCTGAATGTGGCGCACTCTCATGATAACTTTGTTAACCCAGGATCTCGTTTTAGTGAAAGAAAGTTGCATTTGCTAATTTGAAATAGTTGAATCAATTATATATATTCATTATTCTGTTACCTTAAAATTCCGGCCCCTTTAAATGTATTTACTTAACTACGATTTAAAACAAACTGTTGGTTCTAAGAAAAACCAAGATTTTTAGTTGTTATATACAATAGTTCATTTTAATATACGTCTTCAGTACTTCAATTTCAATGCTTGATTCACAGTTTTTCTTTATTCAGTTTTAATACTGCTGAATTTATTTTTGTTATTTATGATGCTTTACTTTAATGTTTGAAGTAAGTAAATTTAATCTTTGTTCGCAGATGACTCTATTATGTGAAAGATGATTTCAACGTTTCTCAGTCAACTCTAATATTTATGGAGCTGATTTATTTTATTTTCAAATTGTATTTTCTTCATCTCAAATGGCTGAATTGACATCCTAGCTATATCAATATATAATTCTAAAATCTGCTACAGTGATCAACTGTATGTACTCGGACCTTTTAAGAATCTGTTGGTATTTTTCAATTCGCTCAATCAGAAACCCTTCTAACGTCTTGCAAATTTTAGAAAATTATTTTTGAGTTAAAACATTTTTTAATACATAGCTCTCTCTCTATCTCTATTTCTTTCTCCTAAACGATATATGCCACATATCATTTACCATCCTTATCTAATATTATAATATTGAAAAACGCAAAAAAAGTAATGCAACATTAAAAATAACCTTGAAGATATTTACACAAAAAATTACGTAGTCGGAATTCGATGACGTTATTGAGAATATTCTGGAAGCATAGCATAAGACCACTACATCCATAGAATTTCGGTAAGGTGGATTTCTATGGTCTCTGAATTAAATTAGCTTGCTAGAAAGCAATATATTATCCTCGATTTCTATAAACTATATTAATCTTTGTGTTTTTTAATTTCTATTTGACTAAATTTGGATTTAAAAGTTCCAGAAAGTAGATGATCATGTAATCACTGTATCATTTTTTTCCTATGTTTGATTCACAGTTGCCCTGCATTACATTTTAATACTGCTGAATTATTTTTGTTATTTTTGTTGCTTTATTGCAAGTACGTAAATTCTAATAAGAACTTCCATATTATACGTACTTCACCTCAAAATAGTTTGATTCAATACTACGTGGCTATCTGGTATTAATTCTAAATCTGCCACAGTAACCCACTATTTTTAAAAGGATCTCTTAAGAATCTGTTGGCATTCTTCAAGATTCATGCAAAGATGTTTATATGATGTAATTCATTTTTGATGAGGCATGCTGTGAGATTTGTAACTGGTTTCGAGTCGCTCAATCGCAAACTCTTCTATCGACTTGTAAATTTTAGAAAATTATTTTTGTGCTGAAACATTTTTTAATACATAGCTCTCTATCTCTCTCTTTCTCCCTGAACTGTACATGCTGCATATTGTTTACAATCCTTATCTAATAATATATCTCCCTCAAAAAAAAATGGTTCTAGATGGTTTTAAGTTATAATAGACACTTGTGCTATACGAGAGTGGATTGATAAGTTTCCGGCCTGACCAAGAGATGGCGCCACTAGGCCTACCTTGAGGTGGCGTTCTATTGTACCATCCTTAGATAGCTTGTAGCTATAGTT
>NC_046662.1:5796745-5816215 GCF_010883055.1 Belonocnema kinseyi | reverse complement strand
TCAGCCTTGGAGGAGATTATGTTGAGAAATAAAAAAAAAATTCTTAAAAACGTTGTTTTTCTTGGTCAGGCCGGAAACTTATCAATCCACCCTCGTATAATATTGAAAAACGAAAAAAAGAAAGTAATGCAATATTAAAAATAACCTTAAAGTTGTTTACCAAAAAAATTGCATAATAGGAATTCGATGACGTCTTTGAGAATATTCTGGAAAAATAGCATAAACTACTACATCTGTAGAATATCGGTAAGGTAGATTTCTATGGTCTCTGAATTAGATTAGCTAGATACAAAGCAATATATCATCCTGGATTTCTATAACCTACATTAATTTATATTTTTTTAAATTTCTATTTGATTAAAATTGGATTTAAAAGTTCCAGAAAGTAGATGTTCACGTAAACACTGTATCATTTTTTTCCAATGTTTGATTCACAGTTGCCTTGCATTACATTTTAATACTGCTGAATTATCTTTTTTATTTATGTTGCTTTATTTTAATGTTTGAAGTAGGTTAATTGAATCTTTTTTAGATTATTACTCTATTACGTGATAGAGATTTCAACGTTTCTTAGTCAAAATATAATATTTATAGAGCTGATTTTATTTTATAAATTCTAGCAAGCATTTTAAAATTGTATTTTTTTCATCTCAAATGGTTGATTTGACATCCTAGCTATATCAATATAACATTCTAAAATCTGTTACAGTGATCAACTGTATGTACTCGGATCTCTTAAGAATCTGTTGGTATTTTTCAAGTCGATCAATCGCAAAGCCTTCTGAAATATTACAAAACTATTTTTGATTAAAAAAATTTTTTTAATACATAGCTCTCCATCTCTTTTTCTTCCTAAACTATACATGCTGCATATCATTTACCATCCTTACCTATTATCATATCCCCTCTGTCAAAATATTCTAGAACGTTCTACATTATAATACACACGTGTTGATATAATTTTTTAACTTCGAAAAAAATGTAGTGCGTCATTGAAAATAACCTGGAAGTTCTTTGCGAAAAATTGCGCAGTAGAAATTTGATGTAATTAGTTATAGAAGATTCAGCATTAGAGAAAAAATTTTAACGCTGAATTAAATCATCCTTGATTTTCCATAGACTGTATTATATAATAGCCTTAGGCGATGATTGAAAAAATTAAAATATTTTATTATAATAATTTGTTGCATTTTAAAACTTTTAGTTTAAATCTTTAGCGTGTTGGTTTAAAAATCTACTTTAAAATTTAAGTAAGGAGATTATTTTAAAGCATTTCAAAACATTCAAAAACAGACAAAAATGGTCAAAGTATCTGAAAAATTTTAAAGGAATTTTTTTTTGTAATTTTGCAAAATAAAAAAAAAATCAGGAAAAATTTGAATAATTTTTAAAGATTAGAAAGACCTGACAAGATTAAAAAAAAAATAATTATTTTCCTAATTATCGTGTGCAAATTTTTAATAATTTTTTATTTTGAAAAATGTGCTTTAAAAGAAAATTAAAGAAGATTTTTAAACACATCAACAAATTTTCTAAAATTTCGTAAAAGAGTGTAAAAGGTTCTGAAATCAACATTTTTTAATTCGATAAGATTAAAAAAGAATTTAAACGGCAGAGGAGTTTTAGAAACGTAGGATAAACTGATTTAAAAAAACTGAAAAACCTAAAAATTCTTGTAGAATAATAAGAAAGATGCGCCTGGAAATTGTGTACAATTATCAATCTTTAAAATTAAAATCGAATGACTTTTTTTTCAAATAACTTTCAGCACATTTCTTCTCAAGCAGAATCCCCGATTTTAATCGCAAGAGGTTCAATTATTTCCGATCAGAATAAGTAATTACATAAATATTAAATTTTGATAAGATATAATATATATGTAGCTAAAGTGAAAAAATAATGATAAAATTCGATAAACGAAGGACTTTGAGATAATGAAAGATAATGAAAGAAACTCTTTGGGTAAAAATGTAAAAAATGGTTTTGGGATGAATTTTAAGAGAAAATTGAAAAAAGCTTGCAAAGCATTTTTTATCATTTCCTAAAATGTTTAATAAGTAGGTAAAATATTTTGTACCATAATTTTGTAATTTTTCCATATTACTTAACTTAAAAAAAAATTAAGAAACATAATTATTTTAAATTTGAGTAACTTTAAGAGATATTTAAAAATTTTGAAATGATTTGAAAATAATTAAAACTTGTAAAGATCTTTAAAGGAATAATTAAAATATTTTTTTATTTCCAACAATTAATTTGAAAAGATTATTTTTAAACATTTCAAAACATTGAAAAAGATTTCAAATATTCTAAAAGCATCTGAGAAACTTTAAAGGCATTTTTTTTAATAATCGTGTGAAAGTTTTTAATAATTTTTTATTTAAAAAAATGTACTTTAAAAAAATTCACGCAGATTTTTAAATACATCAAACGATTTCCTAATATTTAAAAGAAGAGTGTAGGAGATTTTAAAGAAAAACTCTTCAATTTGATAAGATTAAAAACTTTAAAAAAGTAAATAATCAAGTGAATTTAGGAAGTATTTAGTAGACTTGATGAGATTCAAAAAATTTAAACTTTAGAAGTGTTTTAGAAACCAAGATGAACTTTAGGAACTTTAAAAGAATCTCGAATGGTTTCAGGAGAATAAACATAGTTTCTTAAAATACTTGGAAAAATTTAGATGATTAAAGAATTCAAAATGTTTAAATTAGATAAGAAATTTTCCTAATATTTTTTAAAATCCTATAAAATAAAAACAAAATGTCTTTAAAATTTCCTAGGATCTTTTCTGATACATCTAATGTATTCGAAAATCTTTTTTTTTCTAATTTTTTTAAGAATCTTATAATAATTGTTTACATATAAATTTATAAACAAACTGATAATACTTATTTTATTGTATATAAAATCTTTACAAATTCTTTAATGCCTTAAAATACTTATCTCAAAATATTTTTAGATTATTTTTCCTTGATTCTGGCCGAGAGTCGAACATTGTACAAAAAACCGTCGTGAAATTTCAAATAAAAATTGTACTCTCTATACATTAATTTTTTCAATTAATAATAAGGATACTTGTATAAATGTTGCCAAAATTTATTTAAATATGATATACATTGATTTTTATTAAAAAATTCCTGTAAATAGTGTTTTTTTAAATTTTACGACGTTTGTGTACCATGTTTGACCTTAAAGAAATAGATTTTAGGAATAAGATTATTAAAATATATCTATTAGTTAGTAAAATAATATGAAGAATCGCCTTTCAAATTATAGTTGAAGTTGAAGAAATAGATATTTCTCTTATTCCACACATTTTTTAATGAAATTCCTTTCCACACCACATTCAAAGGAAAATTTTACAAAATTTTTGTTAAATGAGTAGTCTTTCGAATAAGGTCAAGTTATTAACTTTTTGGCCTTTTCTCTTAAAATCCTCAAAATTGTGATTACAGCCTAATATAGCATGAAAAGAGATGTATCAAAAAAAAAAGTAGAGGTCTCTAAATTTTTTTATTTTATAGATTAAAAAAAATATTAGAAAAATTCGAGTCTTTTTAGAAAATGTTTAACACATTTTGAAGTTTGGAAGATATCAACGAATGAGTGATAAATTTTGAAATTTTTGAAAGTTTTTAAATATGTCTGATACGTTTAAAACAAAATAAATTCCAAGAAAATATTTTAACTTACTACATTCTTCTTAAAATTTTAAAAAAGCATTCAAGATGTAAAAAACTTGACTTATTTAAACTTTTAAATTTTTCACAGGAATTTTAAGAAAAATAATTTTATCTCCTTGAAATCTTTCCGAATTCCCTTAAAGTTTCTAAAGTTTTTTTTTAAATCTTTGAAACATTAGAAAACATTAGAAATCATTAGAAACATTAGAAAACATTAGAAATCATTAGAAATATTAGAAACATTAGAAAAATAATTATTTTATTCTAATATTTTCACACCTTCTAGTCGTCTAATTTTTAAGAATTATTGAAATTTTTCCTGATTTTTTTTGAAAGTATAATTATTTTTTAATCGTTTCAAAATTTCTGAATATCTCATGAACTTACTAAAATTTGAAAGCAAATTTTAGAAACCAACATAAACATAACAAAAAATGGTGCAACAAAATTGCACAAGAAGGCTTAATAAGAATTAAATTCATTATTTTTTCTAAAATTATATATAATGGCAAAATTACGAAATAATTAAAAAAAATTGTGATCCTTTCTTTAATTTTCTCTCAGAATTCATTCCATTCCATTTTTGGTTGAAAAATAGTTTTTTCAATGAAAATCTAACTATACTTTTAAAAATTGAACTATTGTGTTGTAAATTCGATTGTGTGTGTGTTTTTTAAAAACATTTTTCAGTTGAAAATTCATTTCTTCCATCAAAAATGAAACTATTTTAAAATTAAAATTTTAAAAAATAACTATTTTGGTTGATAATTTAACTGTTCTGTTGAAAATTCGATTTTTTTGTTGTTGAAAAAACATTTTCTAATAAACTCGGGAGAGCTCGGGTTCTTATTCGTGCATTTTCGGCTTTATACGAGGCTGGGCTTTGCAGCATTTAACAGAGCCGACTCACCGACACGCTAGATGGGAGAATGGTGGGGGGGGGGGGGGGGGGGGGGGGGGGGGGGGGGGGGGGGGGACTTTAGCATATTCAAGCATTTCAGGGATTTCAGAGAATTCAAAGAAATAAGGGGAAATACCAAATTTTCATTGATCTAATATAAGATTTCAAAAAGATCAAGGGTTCCCTCTTTATTCTCTAAGTTATATTGAACGAAAACTCATTTAAAATTAATTATTAGTAATATTAATTGTTTAAGCTCAGCTTCTATTTTTT
Source organism: Belonocnema kinseyi (assembly GCF_010883055.1). Taxonomy (NCBI): domain Eukaryota; kingdom Metazoa; phylum Arthropoda; class Insecta; order Hymenoptera; family Cynipidae; genus Belonocnema; species Belonocnema kinseyi. The sequence goes on along the minus strand of NC_046662.1, from coordinate 5,811,355 downwards.
GCAAATAATGATAACCTTAATAATCTTGATAATAATAATAATAATAATAATAATAATAATAATAATAATCGTGATAATAATAATGAGAACAGAAGGCGAAGATAGAAAAACAAATTACGACTAAAATTCTACATTAAATAATATTTATTTAAAATTTTATATTCTTGCTAGACCTTTTATAGTCATAAGTAGTAATTCTGATTTGATACTAATTTTGCGAGGCTCATTTTGTTTTCATGCATGGAACGAATTACCTAAAAAATCAAATATATTTTAGATATTAGATTTAACAAGTACTGTATCTGAATGGGAGATAATGACTTTATGATAATATATAAACGAATAAAGGCTCTGAATATTCTTTAGTTACATTGTTCTTCGAATCCTTAACATTTCATTCTGTTTTTTCTGTAATCAGAAAATATGAGGATTTTTTATACTCTCGTATTATTCTTATTTGTTATCCTTAATTATATTGGTAACTATAATAATATAATATATCTACATCAATTTTTATTATGTTCCAAACTTTATTTGAATTTGTCTGGAACAAGTACGACCCTATTCACGACCCTTTCATCCACCCCTCCTCTCCTCCCATAAGTGAACTCATCTCGCTTACCACACTATCTCCACGCACTTCCGCTCCTTTTCTTTTTCTGCCTTCCCTGCTTCATTCTCCTGACCCCCCCCCCCCTTCACTTCCACAATCTTCTCCTACAGGAAAAAATACGCCTATTAAGACCGTAATTATTTCAAATTCCCTCCTCCTCTACTACCTTTTATTTCGCCTGTATTCCCTCTCCGCCATTCCCCTTACTTTCCATTACTTCGCGACTCACATTTCTCCTACGTTCTCTGACCCATACTTCCCCTACTGTCTCAATTATTGTCTCAGCCTTCCTCTACTACCTTATCCCTCGGCCTTTACTTTCCCTTCCTTACTTATTTACAACCCAATACTAAACTTACCGTTCCCTTTTTCACCCAGCTTTCTACTTCTTGTTTTCACTTGCTTCCTCTACCCAGAAAAAAACCATAAAAAGTAACCCAGGATGGCGACATGTGCTTAAGAAAATGTATAACACTATTAGGTGCTACGACTATGAACCGTAAGTCTGTAAGTTTCAAGGTCATCCAAAAATAACGTAAAATGACTTGAGGCTAGGGGCAGTTGGATAAAGCCTTACTATTTTTATGAATTAAAAAAGTGATTTTAAACAGAAAAGATCAATTCTCAATCAAATGGTACTGGTTTATATACAGTGAAAATCTTTAATAGCCCTGCCTTCTTTACGCTTTCCGAGAATTGACGCCGCGCCGCATGTAGGTGTAACGGGGCTGCGGGGGTGCGCGGGATCTGCGGCTGTGACTCAGGCGAGCAGTCAGGCGTGAACAAACATAAGTGGAGCAGGCAATAATTAGTTGCCATCCACCGTCAGCCCCGAAAACGGGGATATAGAAGCGATTCAGTGTATTTAATCTAAGAAAAAATAATTTTGAATTGAATTTCCAATCAAAATTATAAATTTTCTAACAAAAAATACGAGTCTGCCTGAAAATCTTAAAATATAAAAATGAATTTTGAAGAAAGTAATTTGAATTTGAAGCGATTAGATATATTTCTCGTTAAAAAAGAAAGATTATCAACTAAAAAAATAATTTTTAATTAATCGTTTATTATAAGAATAAATTTCAAAAGAATCAGTGCTACTTTTACCTGATAGACTTAAGACAAAACAAGTTACATTTATATCAACTATAACTATTTATAAGCATGTATAATTTTTTTTAGGTCTTCGGTCTTAAATTGTCGGAAAAATATATAATAAACGAGAATTACTAAAAAATTTGGTTTATTTAACCTTTCGACGTTTCGACATCACTGCGTGCCTTTTTCAAGAAATCTAAAATAAATTTATATAAATACCAACAGTTTTTAAACAATATAATTAACTAATTTGAAGTATCAGAGATAAAATTACCTGTATTTTGTTTGAAGTGAAAAAGAAAAAAAAAACGATAAAAACTTTAAAATTGGTGTAAACATGTCAATGTTATCAGATCAAATATTAAAAATAAAAACCTGTTAAAACTCCAATTTTGGTAACAAGTGAAAAAATAGTGTTTTTTTAAATATAAAAGAAGACAAAACCCTCAAATTTAAAGAGGTTTTTTAAATTATAAGATTACATCCTTATGAAAAAGAAAAACAACTTTATAATAGTTATGGACAGACGACGAACATATGACAAAGTAGAAATAGGACATACATTAAGGCCATGTGACGAGAGGGTCACGTGATCAAACCCGGTCTTCGATCTTTCTTCCGCAACTTACATCTAGACGAAATGAGGCATTGCTCTGAAAGTTTGGGAAATAAAAGAGGAGGTAATAAAGTTCATGTCTCTGCTTTGTTCCGGTGGAAATTTAGAGAAAAAATTTTTTTTGAAGAAAATAGCAGTGAAAGTTTTCTTTCCCAACTTACGGCCACACGGAATGAGATATCGTGTCAAAAATTTGGCACGAAAAATAGAAGGCATGCAAGAATTTGTCTCTGGTCCTAAATAATTAGAATAATGAAAAAAGTTTTCTTTAAATTTCTGACTTGATCAGCTGTTACACTCATCACGTGACCTTAAGGCAACAAATTCCTTAATACAAACTAAAGGCGTAATTTAAAGGAACCGAAAATGAGGAAAGAGCGCCAAAGCACTGGATTTTGAATTTATTTTATACTTTGATATATTTTATTAACATTTATAATTTCTGTCTGTGAATTAATAGAAATATTGCGATATTTATTTATAAATATGGATTCCAATATTCGTCTTTTGTAAGTGTTTTTTTCTTTGGCTAGAATTTTAATATTGTTGAAATCGAAATTAAAATAATGGTATAAGTTCCAAGAACGTTGTGATAGACCTGTATTCAAATTTCCTACTCTGCAATCTCTTTTATGTTCAGGAACTCTTGTTTTTTAGTCTTCTTCCTGTTTCACCAATATAAACTTTTTCACAGCAATTATATTTTATGAGATATACAATACCAGACAAATTATAAGTAGTATCAACATCTTTTGAATTTACATCTTCTAAAACCAGATTCGAAATTATAGGAGACAGCGGTGAGCCCATAGGACAACCATTTAATTGTTTTAAATCTTGTTGTTTAAATGTTGTTAATTGTTTTAAATTTTGTTCTGGTCTTAGAAGATGTAAAATAAGAGCTTTAAACAAATTAAATTTCACACTAATTTTATATCAAAGATACGTGGATGATATTTTAGCTATTGTTCCTACAGAAAAAATTGATGATTTCATTAATTCTTTTAATATCATTGAAAAATCCATACAGTTTACACGTGAACTAGAACAAAATAATTCAATAAATTATCTTGATTTAAATATTCTAAAAACACTAAAAGGTGAGTTGATTACTAATTGGTTTGAAATAGATTCATGATCTGGTAGATATCTTAATTTTGATTCCCATAATTTGTATTGTCAAAAGGTTGCCCTCATAAAAAGTTTAATTGATAGATGCGTAAAGTTAAGTCAAATAAAATTTAGAAAAGAAAATTTGGACTAAATGAAAATCACATTAATTCAAAATAATTATCCGCTTCCTTTGATAAATAGTATTATTAAAGAAAGAATTCATGAAATCTATAATAGTTCGAGTAGGAAAAATAACTGGATTGACACGTATAATAAATCAGATTTCGAAATTACGCTAGCATATGTTCAAGGACTCTTTGAAAGGTTGAGAAATTCACTGAAGAAATTTAACGTAAATTTTTCTTTTAAAAACAATAATACTTTAAAAAAAATTTTTACCTAATCCAAAAGATATTGATAATACTGATAATTTATCTGGTATTGTATATCTCATAAAATGTAATTGCTGTGAAAAAGTTTATATTGGTGAAACAGGGAGAAGTCTAAAAACAAGAGTCTTTGAACACAAAAGAGATTGCAGAGTAGGAAATTTAAATACAGGTCTATCACAACATTGTTGGAATTTAGACCATTATTTTAATTTCGATTTCAACAATGCTAAAATTCTAGCCAAAGAAAAAAACACTCACAAAAGACGAATATTGGAATCCATATTTATAAATAAATATCATAATATTTCTATTAATTTACAGACGGAAATTATGAATGTTAAGAAAATATATCAAAGTATCATAAAATAAATTCAAAATCCAGTGCTTTGGCGCGCTTTCCTCATTTGCGGTTCCTTTAAATTACGCCTTTAGTTCGTACTAATGAATTTGAAGCCTTAATGTATGTCCTATTTCTACTTTGTCATATGTTCGTCGTCTGTCCATAACTATTATAAAGTTTTTTTTCTTTTTCATAATGATGTAATCTTATGATTAAAAAAGCCTCTTAAAATTTGAGGTTTTTTTCTTCTTTTATATTTTAAAAAAACATAATTTTTTTACTTGTTACGAAAATTGGAGTTTTAACTGGTTTTTATTTTAATTTTTAATATTTGACATGATAACATTGACATGTTTTACTCAAATTTTGAAGCTTTTATCGTTTTTTTTCGTTTCCACTTCAAACAAAATAAGGCGATTTTATCTGTTTTACTTCAAATTAGTTAATTATATTGTTAAAAAACTGTTGGTATTTATATAAATTCATTTTAGATTTCTTGAAAAAGGCACGTCGTGATGCCGAAACGTCGAAAGGTTGAAGAAACGAAATTTTTCAGTAATTCTCGTTTATTATATATTTTTCCAACAATTCAAGACTGTAAGACCTATAAAATATCACACATGCATATTTATATTGACGGTCAAAGAAAGGATTGATTTGATTTTTATTTAAATATGATTAAGAATAAGCTTTATGTCTTGAATGTATGTTCTATCCCTAAATTTATAAAATCTGACTAAGATTGGGGGAGGGGGCCAAAGAAAATTTTAGAGTATCTCAGATAGGGGGAGAGTGGTTCATTCATTCATTATTATTCGTAAATTTAAGTCTATTACGTTTAATATTAATAATATTATTTTTATGTTCTACATACGAGGGTGGTTCGAGATCGAGATAAATGATAAATAATAAATAAATGATCGAGATAAATACTCGGACACGTTTATTTACTATCGAAAAAATGTAGAAAAATTTACAGTTTTTCGGGGTATTTCCCCTCACAAGTTATGCATTTTGCCCACCTTTCAGGAAGTTTTTTGATGCCGGTATCGAAGAATTCCTTGGGCAACTCGGAAAGCCATGTGCGCACGAACTCATCTACCTAGTCATCGGTGTTGAATCTTTGACCTCCAAAGGCTTCTTTCAGTGGTCCAAACATGTGGTAGTCGCAGGGTGATAAATCTGGACTATAGGGGGGTGTTCCAGTACCTCCCACGCCAATCCCGATATTGTATCGAGCGTGAAATGCGCGGTATGAGGGCGCGCGTTATCCTGGAGAAGAATCGCACTTCGTGCTGGAATGCTCCTCCGTTTCGAGCGATAAGCGGGTTTCACGTGTGTTTTCAGAAGATTAGAGTAGTATGCAGCCGAGTTCAGCCAAAATATCTCGAACATTCATCCTACGGTCCTCCAAAATCATTTGTTCTAGGCGGCGAATGTTGTCTGGTGTAATTCTGGTTCGCTGTCGACGATCATGCGGCTCATTCTCGACGGTTTCGCGGCCATTCTTGAATGCTTTGGCCCATTTAAACACGGCAGCCCTACTCAGGCACTCACTACCGAAATGATTTCGCAAACGCAGAAAAATTTCCGTGTTTTTAACGCCTTCCCGCAATAAAAAATGAATGACAATACGTTGCGCAACGGCGGTCGGCACTTGACGTTCACTCATGGTCATAGCACGCGCGTGAAACATACTCTCCCGACGAAAACTATGCCACACTGTTCGTAAGGAACCCAGCTATCACATACTCAAGCCACGACCTTCAAAACATACATGCTAGCCATCTACAGCGTTTGTCTTGATCATATTTGAACCACCCTCGTACTAACAGTATCGAATATGTTACAAGTAATACTGATACAATATCGATAATTATCACTAATGTACTACAAATTAAGTATTTTAAATTATAGTTCTTTCAACGGATGTTTAAGTCATGTTTAATCTAACCTGAATAATAATATCCTTTGCCATTTTTAGTATTCCCAAATTTTAGATCGATCTTTTGGCTTAAGAAATTGGAAGAAGTCCCCACTATTTTTACTGCCGATTTTTTTATCAGATGAATAGATTTATTTGCAGACATCTACGATAAAGAGAAACATGATTTTCTGTTTCTTCTTATTGCAGAGTTAAGCTACCAATTCGACTGTTTACCAAATGGTGACCCTATTTCTGATGTTTATCGTTTTGGGACATCAACTTCTCCTGAAAGATGCCCTATTCCTGCCGAGCCTTCTCTTCGTGCTAGGACCAGATCTCCTCTTGCCAGGCCACTTTCTCAAGCCGAACCTTCTCGTTTTGCCAGATCCAGATTTAATTCGGGCGAGTGTAGTTCTTCTCTCAGCCATGAAGATATTCGGCTTATACCTCATAGCAATCCGCAGCAGCAATTCGAAATTCGAAAATACGCTTTTCCTGCCGATAAACTAATCCAAATACGCGGAGAAGGAAAGCAGAACGTTAGGCCTATGCCGACCGAAGAACGAAATGTTTTAACAACATCCTCTGGCGACGTGCTGGCAATATTAGAGGGTACTAAATATCTTCGTGGAATATATGCGGCAAGAAGTTTGACTGAAAAACGGGTTAAAATAAACATGTACACCGGCGTAGTTGAAAAAATGACCCGAGAAGAAATTCAGGATACTCCTTTAGGTACCCGTAAGATATTATCAAAGATTTATAGAATAGTCAATGTAAAAGACATTCTTCCACATCAGTAATCGGATTTGAAAAATTGAACTGCTTAAATATAATATTGCTTAAGATCCAAAGTAGAATGATAGTGTTAAGGGTAACGTGTCATTGCATTTCATTGCAATTTTCAAACTGATAAGTTTTAGGAATATAATTGTTTAATAAATTTGACTTCAGTAATTTTAAATGTGAAGTGAAAATTTCATTTATCCCATCTCGGAATCTGCACGGTTCTCAAAAATATAGCATTTTATTTTAGTTTCTTAATTTTAAGAATTGATTTTGACTGTGTTCCCCACTTGATTGTATGTTATTCACTATCCAAAAGAATTTCAATCAATCTATCTCTGCAGAGAGAATTTAAGAAGGGAATTGGGACGTTTATTATCAATTGATGTGTTTCAAACTATATGACATTTCATGCTAATCTTAGCTTTTCGGGGGAAAATTGTTGACTTAAGGGATACATAAATTTTGTTCAAAAATATTTTTTACTTGCCATAAAAGTCTCTTCAATAAGCACTTTTTTATTTTCCTTTCTCTCCCTATAACTTAAAAAAATGCAATTTGTAGGTTTAAATAATTCTTAGTTTTTTGTGAGGATTTCAGAGAATTCGAGAAATTAGGATATTTGCAGAATTCAGGGAATTCAGAATATTCAGGGAATTGAAGGAATTCTAACTATTCATGATATTAAGGAAATTAGCCGTTTTTAAGGAATTTAGTAAATTTTACATATTAAAGGTATTCAGTCAATTAAGAATATTCAAGTAATTTAAGAATTTGAGAAAAATCAGAGAATTTTAAGGATTTTAGGGCATTCAGCGGGTCTGGACAATCTATAGAATTCAGTGAATTAGGAATATTAAAAAAAAGCAGAAAATGCAGAGAATTTCAGGAATCTTACAGCATTTGAGTAATTTTAGAAATTCAGATATTTCAAAGGATTTCAGAAATTCATAACATTTAAAGAATTTAGGAAATGCCTCATTTTTAGGGATTTCAGGAAATTAAGAAAAATCGCGGATTTTAGAGAATTTAAAGGGATTCCGAGAGTTCGGGAAATTGAAAGAATTTAGGGAATTCAAAATATTGAAGAAATTGAAGAAGTACAGAATGGTCAAGGAATTCATGTCTTTAAATAAATTCAGAGAATTCAAAGAATTTCTGTGATTTTAGATAGTTTAGGGAATTCTTCATGGAATTCAACGAATTTCAGAGATTCTAGAGCACTTACATAATTAAAGGAATTAAGGGAAGTCAAATAATTTCAGAAACGCACTATGATTAAAATAATTTTAGAAATTTAAAATATTGAAGGAGTGTAAGGATTTGAGAGAATTCGAAGAAATTAGGAAATCTGCCCAATATTCATTTCTAGAATACCAAATTTTAAATAGATTAAACCTTTCTTCTCTATTCTGTAAGTTATGAAGAATACAAAACTTATTGCCTATTAATTATCATTAATATTAATTGCTTAAGCTTAGCTCCTCTACAGTCTCAAAATTTGCCTTATCAAAACGATCACTTCCATCGTGAATACAATTTATCTTCAAAAGATAGAACAAATATTGTTTCTTGAATAATAATAATCCTAATGATCAGATTTAGACAAGGGGTTAAGAATGTACTTAAATTACGTGGATTTCAAAAGTGAGCATTGATAATAATTATTTATGAAAATGAGTACAGTATTTCCGTTTTTATTTGTAACTTATTGTAGGAGCGAACAAAAGGCGAAGTTCAGAATTACCTGAAACCTCAAATATTATATCAATTTTGATATTAATTTCAATTAATTTAGTGACATAATTTTTTTTACTGGCTCGAGTGAAACGTAAATGTTTTAGAAAGACAAACGTCACGTCTAAAATTTGTGAGCTAACGACTTTATGATATTATATAAACGAATAAAGGCATTAAGTAGTCTTTAGTAACTTTGTTTTTCGAATTCTTCATTGACATATCATTCCTTTTTTCTTTATTTAGAAAACATGAGGATTTTTCATACTCCCGTCTTATCCTTTGTTATTATTCTTAACTATATTGGTAAGTCTAATAATATAATGTATCTATATCAACCTTTATTTTATTCCAACCTTTATTTGAGTTGAGCCGAAAAAAATTACGAGCTAAATATGCACTTATTCCCAAAGAATTCAGCATTTGAGAATGTGTTATAAAAGAGGAGTTAGAAAAGTGACCCTAGTAATGAAACATTCGCATAAATTTCAAAACCAGAAAGCATAGTCTTAACTTTGCTCCTTGAAATTTAAACGTGTTCCATCTGGATATGCGCACAGTTTCGAGTGTACCATATTCTGTGGACGTGGATGTATATGTAGGACATTTCGTCAGAATTTGATGGTCTTATTTTAATATAGGGCCGGAATAATTGATCCGCTCTAAATTCCTCCAAAAATATCAGCCAAAGTAGGCGTCACGCGCTTTCAAAAGAAGGCCCACGTAGCTTATCATGTTAATAAAATCGTTTAAATTTCTTCATCTTTTCCTTTCCATCCGTTTCCTTACTTTCCGACCCTTTCATTATTCTCAGTTTTTCTGTTCACCCGCTCCTCCTGCACATCCTCAGTTCACTATTGCCCTCATACTATCCTCTGCTCTCTTCCCCTAGCCACTCACATTACCTTTCCTCAAGTTGCGTACACTCTATTACCCCACGCCCAATGTCCACACTTCCACTAATATCCCAGTTACTTACCCACCCTGTTCCTACTATCCGGATTACTCTACCCTACTAAACTTTATATTTCTACTACACCTGCCCTTCCCTCTCTTCCTTTACTTCTCCCTATCATACTCGCTTCACTTTTTGTACCCTACTAGCCCTTTCTTGCGGGCCCTACACTAGGCCTCCTTTACATCCCGCTACTTCTTCATCAAGAAACAAACCATAAAAGGTACTCCCATTTGTTGGGGTCCGTGAATTTCAATGAGATTGATAAATTCTCAACCACAAACCAAAATAAATAAATTTTTAGCTAGCCTTTAACGTAATTTTTGGATTGTCTCATATTTGTTTGTTCACTTATAATTCTTTTGTAAATTTATGCCTTTTAATGTAATATTAATTATAATATTATTAGTTACTACTAACATTATCAGGAAAATTACAAGTAACAATGTTACGATATCAATAATTATTAACAATATCATCAGTTTTTAATATTATAAGAACATAGTTCACTACTCACTTCACACTTCGCCACTCACATTTCTCCTACGTTCTCTGCCCTATACTTTCCCTACTCTCCCAATTATTGCATCAACTTTCCTCTACTACGTTATCCCTCGGCCTTTACTTTCCCTTCCTTACTTATTTACAACCCAATACTAACCCTACCGTTCCCTTTTTACTCAGCTTTCTACTTATTGTTTTTACTTGCTTCCTCTACCTAGAAAAAAACCATAAAAAGTAACCCAAGAAGGTGACATGTGCCTAAAAAAATGTATAACACTATTAGGGGCTATGACTATGAACCGTAAGCCTGTAAGTTTCAAGGTCATCCAAAAATAACGTAAAATGACTTGAGGCTAGGGGCAGTTGGATAAAGTCTTACTATTTCTTATGAATTAAAAAAGTGATTTTAACCAAAACAGATCAATACTCAATAAAATGGTACTGGTTTATATATAGTGAAAATCCTTAATACACTGAGAGACTTTTTTCAGAATAAATGATAAAAATTAATAAGAATTTAATATAATATCGTTTCAAAACTGGGAAAACAGGGCTTGCGTATCAAAAATTAATATAGCGGTTTTCAGCTGTCAAAACTAATATTTTTGTTTCAGAAAATGGAAAGGATGTTGCATTAACTCTTATAAAACTTGCGAAAATATAAAATTTACTATATTAAAGTTAACGATTGAAGTTAAAACGATAGTCGTACATTTATTTGATAGAGTGAAAACATCTAAACTAAACGAAAAATAGCTCACTCCGCCAAAAGATTTAGCCTTCAGAAGGAGGAACTAAATACACAAATTAAATACAACTAAATACATAAACATGCGTACAATTATTATTTTTATTATTATATACTTATTTTATTCACTGCATAGATAATCGCATGCTTAATCATTATGAAAATTCGGAACAGCTGCGGCGAGATTCGAACCTAACTTCCTAAAGCACTAACGCATTCCCTGACAAATAAACTCCACGGCTAACTTACATCATGGAATATTTCGTAAAAATCTCGGCTAAGCAGCGTCACTTGAAATTTCAGGGCATTATGATTTCCAATGTGATCAAATTGATTTTTTATGAAATAAACTTTTTAACGGAACTGATAATATTCTTGCATGAATAACATTCTCTAACTTGATATCTTAGTAACTCAGTATAATAAACTTGAGTATATTGGGTGTAATATTTTATAAATTGTACTTATTGAATTAAATCTTATTATCTTAGTGTATAAATTTCGCGATAAAGAATTTCTAATGTTTCAAATATAATATTAAATGAATGAATTTAAAATATAGAGATTTAACTTTTATTTTAAATATTTTGAATCATAACCTTTGGTTCGATCGGAAAATGTCGGAAACAATCGAAAAGCATTCTCAAACGAAACTATATGAAAGATAAAGAATAATGATTTCACAGTTTGCTATGCGTCTCATATTTCGTTTAACTTGATATTGACAATATCAATTTCTAAAATACTTTTTTCGACATTATGATATTCACTATTCTTTTTATTCAAATTATGTTTCAATAACTCACTAAAAAGAATACCAGTTTTTGATAGTGCTAATTCTTCAAATAGAGATTCATAATATTTCGTATTTACAATACTACTTTGTCGTTTTCATGTTTTAAATACTCGTATGATAATTTTAAACTTTTGGTACGAATTACGAATAAACATAATAAAACCTCGATTTTCCCTATTTTGGAAAGATATTATTCTAAAGTCTAATTCATTTATTTTATTATTTCTAACGAAAGGTCTCTCAGTCTAGCGCTCTCTTCTTTAGCCTTTCAGAGAATTTACGCTGCGCCGCATGTTGGTGTAAGAGGACTGCGCGGGGTGCACGGTATACACGACTGTTAAAAATGTACATATTTTGTTAAAGATTCGTATTTTTTGTTAGAAAGTTTATAATTATGATTGAAAATTCCATTCAAAATTATTTGTTCTCAGATCAAATACAGTGAAACTCTTCTATAGCTCCGATTTTAGGGCTGACGGTGGATGGCAACTAACTCAATATTGCCTGCTCCGCTTTTGTTTGTTCAAGCCTTACTGCTCGCCTGAGTAGTGATCCCAGATCTGAAACGAGACGTGGTCCAATACTATGACAGATCTATGTCCGTGTGAATATAGTAGAAGACGATGTAAATGACTGGGTTGCGCGCGCAACCCGTTTCTCCTCGTCTGAATTGGAAAACTCGAAGGTGCACGAATGCCGGTCGGAACACTTCGGCGGTTCTATTTATATCTCTATCTGCTTTGAAATAAAATAAAGAGATTGGGATTTTAATATTTCTAGATTTCGATGCTGGCGATTCTCATGATTTGAATACTTCGCGCGCCTCTTTATATGCGTATATTTTGAGGTTACGTTACAAAATCATGTATTTTGTTAAAAATTCGTCTTTCTTTTAGAAATGAAATTGTTTTATGGAAAATTTATACTTTTTGGTTAAAAATTAAATTTTTTGGTTAAAATATCAACTGTAAATATTTTTTGGTTTCAAAGTCGTTTTGTTGTAAATGCAACTATATTGTTAAAAATTAAAATCATAATGTTTGGGTGGAAAATTCGATGCAATTGTTTGGTTGAAATATCAACTGTACATCTTCTTGGGTTTAAAAGTCGATTATCTCACTAAGAGTTGAATTACTTTGTAAAAAATAATACTGTTATTTTCAAAAAGGTTTTATAATTATGGTTAAAAATTTAACTATTTGGTTGAAAGTTTAACTCTTCGATTGAAAACTCACATTTTTCGCTGAAAAAAATTAACTTTTTGTAGATAATTCGTTTTATTGACTTTAAAAATACATAATTTCGTTGAAAATTCATGTATTTTGTTTGAAATTTGTCTTTTTTTGTAGATCATTAATTTTCATGGTCGAAAATTCATGTCATTGGTTGAGAATTTAACAATTTTATTGAAAATTAATTTTTCTGATTAAAAATTATTTTTTTTATCTGAAAATGTAACAGTTCTGGGATTGATAAAAAATTAATCATTTTTATCTGGAAATTGAACTATTCCATTTTTGGTTGAAACTTTATCCTGTACATTGTATTAGTTAAAACACCAATTATTTAATAGAAAATGTATTTATTTTGTTAAAAAGTCAAGTTTTGGGTTAAAAATGAATTTATTTTGTTAATTAGATTTTTTCCTAAAATTAAAAAAAAAAAAATTTTTAGTTTTTAAAATTTTTTCAAATATTGACTTAAAATAAATTTTTCAAAATAAAAAATCATTTTCAATTTTCTTAGAAATCACAACAATCTTTGTTATTCTTTTTAAATATTTTACAATTCACAAAAAGCTTAATTTTTTTTTAAATCTGCAAAAACTACATCGTGTTTCAAATTATTTGAAATAATTCCAAGTTTTAAATTTATTTCGAATCTTTTTTTTAAATTTAAAATTGAGCTCATTACAAATTTAAAAATTCAAGGCTTTCTATTTCGAACCATTCTGTTTAGATTTGTATAGTTTTAACTGTTGTTTGTAATTGATTGTTTTGAATGAACGGTCAAATATTGCTGATAATTAACGAAATTTTCTTTTTTATTAAAAAATTTCAAATTGAATGGGTGGAAAATAACATTTTTTAAACTGAAATAATATTTGAAGTCATAATTGAAAATAATTTTATAAACTAATATCAATTCATTCTTTAATTTTAGATGGATTCAGAATCATCTTGTAAAATCAATTATTTTTCAATTTTTATTACCTTAAATTAAATTTAATACATTTTATTTTAAAATTCTTTCAATTTAAAAAAAATCATAATCGAAAACAAATTAATTAATTTTCTATCAAATAATTGGTGTTTTAACTAATACAACGTACAGGATAAAGTTTCAACCAAAAATGGAATAGTTCAATTTCCAGATGAAAACTGATAAAAAATTTAATTGAACAAGAAAAAAACGAATTTTCCACAAAATTGTTAAATTTTAAAGGGAAAAGGTGAATTTTTAAGGCGATAAATATGAGTTTTCAATCAAAGAGTTAAACTTTGAACCAAATAGTTAAATTTGCAACTATAATTAAAAAACCTTGTTGAAAAAAACGTATTTTTTTACAAAGTGAATTTAAGTGAATAATCGAATTTTCCACCCAAAAATTATGATTTTAATTTTTAACAATATAGCTGCATTTACAAAAAAACAACTTTACTACCAAAAAATATTTACAGTTGATAATTCAAATGAAAAATTTAATTTTTAATCCAAAAGTATAAATTTTCTTTACATGAATTTCAAAAATGTATTTTCAACGAAAGAGATGAACCTTCAAATAAAAAAAAATAAAAATTTGAAAAATGTATTTGAACTTTTGATAGAAAAGAGGACTTCTTCACAAAATAGTTACATTTTCAACAAAGTAATTTATTTTTTAATCAAATAATTGAGTTTTTATCCAAACGAGATGAATTCCAAAATCGCCAATTTCTTTAATTTCTTTCAAATGCGGATCAAGATATAAATGAGACTATTATA
>NC_046662.1:5761751-5796645 GCF_010883055.1 Belonocnema kinseyi | reverse complement strand
TTATATTCACAGAATTTATATTTGATACTTGAATGAACGTAACCTCAAAATATACGTATATAAAGAGGCGCGCGAAGTATTTAAATCATGAGAATTGCTAGCTTCGAAATCTGGAAATATTAAAATCGCAATCTCTTTATTTTATTTCAAAGCAGATAGAGATATAAATAGAACCGCCGAAGAAGTTTCCGACCGGCACCGTGCACCTTTGAGTTTTCAAATTCAGAAGAGGAGTAATGGGTTGCGCGCGCAACCCAGTCATGTGCATCGTCTCCAACTATATTCACACGGACATAGATCTGTCATAGTATTGGACCACGTCTCGTTTCAGATCTGGGATCACTACTCAGGCGAGCAGTAAGGCTTGAACAAACAAAAGCGGAGCAGGCAATATTGAGTTAGTTGCCATCCACCGTCAACCCTAAAATCGGAGCTATAGAAGAGTTTCACTGTATTTGATCTGAGAACAAATAATTTTGAATGGAATTTTCAATCATAATTATAAACTTTCTAACAAAAAATACGAATCTTTAACAAAATATGTACATTTTTAACCAAATAGTTAAATTAAAAAAATCAATTTTTAACCAAAAATAGAGTAGTCTAATTTACATTAAAAATAATTAGTTTAAACAAAAACAAATTCTATATAGAAAATGGGAACTTTTTTACCACAATGATGAATTTTTGAGTAAAATGACGAATTTTCCACCCAAAGGGTGAATTTTCCTGCCAAAAAGACGAATTCTCTACAAAAAAGTTTATTTTTCTGCAGAAATCTATGAATTCTCAGTTGAATCTAATTTATGAATAATTAGTTTTTAATATTATAAAAATATAGTTCACTACGTATGGAAGGATATTTTTTATTACACGAATACGTTTTATTTACAGACATTAATGATAACAAAGGATAATTTTCTATTTCTTGTTATTACAGAGCTAAGTTTCCAATTTGACTGTTTACCAAATGGCGACCGTATTCAGAATACTTCCAGTTCCCGAACTTCTCCTGAAAGATGCCTTCCTCCTGCCGAGTCTTCTCTTCGTGCCATGTCCAGATCTTCTCTTGATAGGTCACCCCCTCAGGCCGAGGCTTCTCTTTGTGACAGGTCAATGTTTCCTCATATTCAGCATGCTTCTTCTCTCGGACTTGAACATATTCGTCTTATTCCTCACAGAAATCCACACCGGCAGTTTGAAATTCGAAAATACATTTTTCCTTCAGATAAACCAATTCAATTGCGCGGAGAAGGACGTCAGAACTGTAAGCCTATTCCAACCAAAGCTCTAAATGTTTTAACAACATCGAATGGCGACGTCTTTGCAATATTAGAGGGTACCAAATATCTTCGTGGAATATATGCAACAGAAACTGCCCATGAAACACGAGTCAAAATAAACATGTACAGCGGCATGGTTCAAAAAATGACTTCAGAAGAAATCCAGACTACCCCTTTAGGTACCCATAAGACAATTTGGAAGAATTTTAGACCAGTCAATGTAAAGGATCTTCGTTAACATCAGTTATTCAAATTTAAAAAATGTAAAACATAAATATAATATTGCTTGTGATCCAAAGCAGGATTAAAATATTAGAAGAAATGCTTCATCACATTTTTGTTGCAATTTTCAAGCTGACAAATTAAAGATATAAAATTGTTTATTAAATTTTATTTTATCAATTTAGAACGTGAAGTCAAATTTTAAATTTTACCAATCCGGAAGCTGCGGGTTATCCAAGATATGTCATTCGATTTTATTTTCATAATATTATTAATTGATTTTGACTGGGTTTTTCTTTAAATTGTATTTTGCTTACCCATCCGAAAGAATTCTAAACCACCCAGATCTAAACCGATTTTAAGCAATTTTAATCAATTGGGGTGACTCAAACTATATGAAATTTCATGCTAATCATACTGCTGATTCATATGTGGGTTTTCTTTTCCATTCTTGACCTTGGTTCTTTTTTCAAACTAGAAAGTCCCTAAAAATACAAATATTAAAATTGCGGTTTTTAGCTCTGCACCAAATTAACAAATTTATCTTATCCTAATTCACGTAATTGTAATAAACAGGATCTTTTCTAAAAGAAAGGTAACGCAAGAGTCAGCTTTTGATTTGATTCGTTTTGAAGTATATTTTCGAGCACTAAAAAATTAGGTAAATATATTTTGTATGCACCCCTAAATTCATATTTAGGGGCTAAATTCACCCTTAAAAGTTTTTAAATAATAATATGAGAAACATAGTTTTTATTGAAATGAATCATTTAAAAGGCAGTGTACATTTGGCTTAGGCTGAAATGATGTTATACGATTGCATTAAAATTTTGATTTTTTTACCATCATCATCATCATTCAATAATTTTCAAGGAAGAGTTCACAACCTAAATATTAATTTGCTAACGTATAAAAAAATAAGTATTAATTATTTTTCAGTTCTTTAAAACAGAATTCAGTATGAATAAAATCGGAGGGTGACATTTAAGTAACATTCCTTTTAGGCCATCTTCAGACTTTAAAGCAAAAGTTCTCTATAATATAATGATAATCTTGATATTTGGTTTTAGATGAGGGACTAAGGATGTAATAAAGTTATCTGAAGTTAAAAAATGAGTATTGTTGGAAATTACTTATAAAATCAAAAAAGAGATTCCCTTTGTTAATTGTAACTTGAAATAAGTTACAATTAATCACTTTATTGACTTAAAACATAATACATGATCTAAATTCTGATAATAGCTTTACCGAATTTAATATTTCGGTTATCTTGCTTCAAATGGTCTTCAGTCAAATGTAAATATCTCAAAAATACCGACTCGAAGTTTACATTTGATAAAGATAACAACTATAGCATATCAGATAAGCCAATGAAGAACCAGAATATTGTTTAGGTACGTCGCATGTTATTCGACCCCTTGACAAATATCATAATCAAAAACCCCGAAAGGGTTTTCGTGGTCGGTCGATATTAGGTAAGTCTTTGGCATTTCGAAAATATACGGAAACTGTTAAAAAGTAAGAGTAAAATAGTGCAGCAGCGACATGCAGTGTGCAGGAAGCCGACTGACAAAAAACTCACAAAAAACATTTATTAAAACAATATTTTTGTCCCCATAATAAAATGGTATTTTTGGAATATCTATAGAATAGGTCGGCAGAATATAGTATATCCTAAAAGTATAGAATATCCTTAACTAATCTTTCTCGGGGTGCAAGCAGAATTTTTTTAACTCTTTTATTTCACCAAACATAAATTATTATTGAAGAAAAGTCTTTGAACGCGTACGGGGCGGCCGCTTGACACGTCGTTTCTTATTATTCTCCCACCACTTCTTCCACTACTCATTACGGCCCCTGCGTGAAGCTCTACTAGAGATGGACAGTGACGTAAAATGACACCGACCGTTTCTGTCATCTTATCGCTTTTCCGTCATCTGATTGTCTGATTGGACATTTGGGAAAAATGGAAATCATCATATAAATAATTATTGGAATGTTTTTTTACAGAATAATGTGAGATGAAAACAAAGACCCAACACTTTTTGTCTGTAATTGCAGGCTTCTAATATCGTCAGATGGACAATGTCTTCATATTGCGTGATTTTAATGAGTCATAACCTACACAAATTATTCGGAAGACGCGCAAGTTTATGGAAAATATGATTTGCTTCTTTCCTGTAAATGTAAATCTAACTAAACGAAAGTTATTCTGAAGTTGTTGCGATTTTCAATTTCTACAAGTCAAAAAGAAAGCTTACAGTTTTATTTTCTATCACTAAATTGACCCCTAGAATAAATAAAAATGTAATCTACAGCATAATAAGTGAAGCAAGATGAAAATTCTATAATGTTTTGTTGCTCATCAAACTTACACAAAATCATCGTTTTGGCTTATTAAAAACAAATTCACATTTTGGTTATCCATATACGATGTCCATGCATAATAGGTTATATTTGTTGGCAGTAACGAGATACCATTACTTTTTAAATACTTATTCTTTTTTTTGAAAAACTTATTTCGTTTCACCAACAGAAAGGTTTTCTGTAGTTGATAGCTATGGTAGTACTTGAATTTTTCGCGTAATAATACGATTTCCACTTTTTCTACTTGTCCGGTCAGGTGACCGTCAGATTACTGGATATCAGTCATCTGACGGTCACTCCCCATCCCTAAGCTCTACCTTTGATGATTGCCAAAACCGAACGAAAAGATTCAGTGGCTCCTTCATAGTCCGTGAACACGATAACTCTCGAAAAAATTAACGGATCAAATCGGGCTTTCGCTTACTTTTTTTAGATCGTTAAAGAAAGAACGAGATCGCTTATTAGCCATTTTCGATAGAAATTCCAAAAACTCGAGCATTTTCAAATTTTTATGTAACAATTTTTTTTAAGATTCAAAAATTGTAGATACGGCTATTAATAGTACTCAAAAAGTCAAAGAATTTATTAAGATGTATTTTATTGTTAAAAAAAACATCAGAGTTATAGCATTTATAAAATTTAAAAACTCAATCGAAAATAAAAATGTTCAGTCAAACAACGCCTGATATGAAAAAAGTGAAGAGAAGAAAAACGTTGCTTTTTAAAAGACCTTATTTTTAAGCCCTTCATTATTAAACAAATACTTAAAAAAAAAGAAAATTAGATTTTTGGACACACGAAACAAACTACAAAAAAAACGGAGGAAAGTTGTTTACCCAAGAAAGAGCTACAAATTTATCTAAAATCCTTTTTTATAAAATGCATAGCTATGATTTTAATCGTAAAAAAATATGTGGAAAATAATATAAATAAATATACAATAACATATGCGGGGAAACAACAAAATTCACGAAAAAAAATGATAGACAAAAGTTGTTTAACAAAAAAAAAGATAAACATTTTTATTATAATACATTATATTTTCATAATTTATGATTGAGAAAGTATTCGAATTTTATGAAAGTAGCGCTGCAGTTTTTAAACGGATCTTCACGTTTTGAGACACTTTTCGTCCGTCCGTAAATACGATAAATCTAAGTTTTTAAGGTCTTATGTATCGAAAATTGTAATTTTAAGCCAAACTACGACAGATAAGCAAAAGGCTTAATTCAATTACAATTTTTTCTAAATTAGATTCAAAGATTATAATTAAATTAAACATATAGAAATGCTGTTTAAAATTTGAAGAAAATATAATTTAAAAATTATGACAATGATTCAATGAAAATGATTGTTTAATGCTTTCTATGTTTTCAACTAATTAACTATGGTTCTTAGGAGATTTGAGATAGCGGTGCACGTGTTAGAGATGGTCTGTGCCAAGTTTGGTGAAAAAAGGAGCCCGTTTGCGAGATGTTTGGATGGCCCGATTGACATGGAATTGCCGATATATATATATTCATTTACTTATTCTTTATTTATTTTATTATCCAATTATCTTATTTGTGTATTGAGTTGAAAATTAAAAATCGAACTGTTCTTATTGTTGGAAAATTGGCTTGTCTTTCTAGAAATGCCTAAAGTTTTATAAAATTAAAGTCTTTAGAGACGATTTATTTAGAAAATTTCAATGGTCTTGAAAGAACTTTGAAGAAGATCTTTTTCTTAAAACCTCCTTTGTAGCATTTTTTTAGATCACAGGGAATGTGACGTAATTGTAAACCATCTTTAACATGTGTCTCTAGTTGTGCCCTTTGAGTCAGTTTCAAAAAGACTTCAGAGATACCGGACGTGTAGCTTCAAAATGGGAATTCAAATGGGAATTTAAATATGTAGGCCTTAAATAAACAATCAATAAACACAAATGAATATATATGTATATATAAGTTTTTGGTGTCGATCTCAGAAGACGGCCGGGTATTAACAAATGGGATCACATGAACTCCCATCTAATACAACGCTGATAAAGGCTGGTGACCTTCTTAGCATAAAAACACAAACCCAAGACGACTCTCTCGGTTCCTGTTCTGCCCCGCCCCACCAACCATCCCTTATTAACTGAAGTCTGGTGGGACTGATGATACAACTACAAACTCCACCATATGACGATATTCTAGTTAACTTGGACATGATTTCGAATCGCAAAATAAATGTAAAGTATAAAGATGGTGGTTGGGTGTATAACATAAACAATGAATAATAAAAACAATAAAATAGCCTCAGATAGGACTGGAACTTTATTTGACAAAAGGCATGCACACGGTTAATACGAATCTCAAGTTTCAGGCGACGAATGGAGACTGGGCAGCGCCGGATTAACATTTTTCAAAGCCTTGTGCTAAACCTCGAAGAGGCCCTCTTAAGGGCAGAGAAAATCCCAATTTTGCTGTAACGTACGTACTTTCCTGGGGTCAGGGGCCCCTCGGCCCTCTGGGGCATGGGGCATTAGCCCCACCGTGCCCCTTGGTAAATCCTGCGCTGAGACTGGGTGTTTGGAATGCTAGGGGAGTGAATGATCTCAAGGTAAAAGAATTGCGAGAAACTATGCATGCAAGGATTTGAAATATGGTCAGGAATAGATTGTGAATCACATGTTAGGCAAGGAGTAGGTCTGATTTTAAATGAAAGAGCGAAGCAGAATCTCGAAGATCATGATTTTTTATTGCCCAGACTGCTTTGGGCTACAATGAAAGTAGGAATCAGAAGATGATTTATCAGAGCATGCTACGCGTCACTTGATAGTGATCCCGGAAATGTAAAAGACGCCTTCTGAGACACTTTAAACGACACAATAAATATTTGCGATCGTGTTGAAAGAATAATTCTGCTAGGAGATATGCATGGATGGGTAAGCATCCAAAATCAGGGTACGGAAAAAATATTAGGTAATTTTGGGGATCCAAGACCAAAATATAACGGAGATAAATTAGTAGGTTTATGCTTAGAAAGGGGTCTGTTCATTACAAATACTTGCTTTAGGCATAAAATGATCTACATGTACACCTGGTACAAAGGAAATAACCACAGTATAATTGACTTTCTTGTTTCGGATGAAAGACTAAGAGAGTTAGCCAAAGATAAAGGATCATGAGGGGTTCTGAATGCAACCTTCTGATTTCAGAAATTAACTTAGGTCGGGGATGGAAAAAAGAGAACAAAGAAAAGAAAACAATCGCAAATTAAAATTGAGAACCTACAGAAACCGGATGTTCGAATAGATTTCCAAAACAAGATAATCGAAAGCATAGATAGGGCAACATGGGAGGAGCTTATAAAAGACAAAGATATAGAGAGCGCATGGAGAATGTTCCGGGATATCATTGTTAGGTGTGCGATCGAAATGTGTGGTACTGCGGTTGTAGGAAGAATGTCTGGTGATGCGTTGTGGAATGATGGAATTCAGGCTGCCTAAAAAGCAAAGAAAGAAGCGTACTGGAGAACTTTGATCATAGCAGGTCTTAGCAATGAGGAAAGAAATAAACGTATAAATGATTACAGTCACAAAAAGAGGATACTCAAACGGTTAATTAAGGAAAGTACAGATAAAATTAGAGCAGAAGAAGAGAAGAAAATACAAGACGAAATTGAAGGAAGCAAGAAACTGCTTTATAAAAAAATGAAGGGAAATAAAAGTACAGAATTTGTCAACAAAAGAAATAGTAATGGGGAAATGCTATATGATGCAGACGGGGTACTAGAGGCTTTCAGAGACTATTTAGGGATATAATTAAGGACTTAAAAAACGGTAAGGCTGCCGGGGTAAACTGCATTAACGCTGAAATGCTTACACACGGTGGCGATTACATACCATATGGACTGTGCGAATTGATAAATTTATGTTTTGAGATGGGAGACGTTCCAAGCGATTGGAAGAAAGCGATTATCGTACCAATATATAGAAGAAAGGGAGATAAAAGCGACTGTAATAATTATAAAGGAATCAGATTATTAAGTACCGTTAGCAAAATAGACTCAAAAATACTTAGTCGTAGAGTAATGAAAATAACAGAAGAAAAGATTTGGGAAGTCCAAAGTGGGTTTATGCCAGGAAGGTCATGTACGGATCAAATATTTAGCTTAAGCCAAATCACAGAAAAAGGTATAAGAGTAGGAAGAAAAGTTTTCTGCGCATTTGTTGTCCTAGAAAAAGCTTTTGATAAGGTAAATAGAAGTAAACTTTGGGAAGTCCTGAAAGAGTATTGAGAGTAATGACGCCTTAAACAAAAGACCTTGGATACTAATGGACCTAAGTGGGGAACGTCACATGAATTTTAGATCAATCTAAAAATTTTATATCCCTTACTCACATTACTCCCTTCCGCGCCGAGTGAGTCACCCTACCCCGAAAGGGAAATGGCTCAATGGTGAAATAATATTATTAAAAATAATAACTATTAATTGATTCCATTAAAAATGATGATTTCTGGAATTAGTTTGAAATGTTATGTATAAATCAAATTTGAAGAATTGAAAGCTCAAATTTGATCAAAGATATTAAGTAAAAATTATTTGAATGCTTCAGTGAAATTTATATTTACATAATTCTCATATTGTAAAATAATTAATTGATTATTAGCTGAATAACTTTTTCAAAATATTGAATTAAATAAAGATTAAAATTTAGTTTCTTAAAATTAGGTGACGTAAATTGATTATTTATTTAAAGGTTATATTTCAATGTCGAAATGAAAATTATAGTTTAATGCTTTTTACGTTAGGAATACTTCAATTAATTATTACCCGATTTTTTAACAATATTGAGTTACCTAAAGATTGAATTGTAATCTATTTTAATTAAGCAAGATAAATTGATTATTCACTTTAAGTTTATTCATAATTGTGTCATGATTTGTATAATACAATTTTTTGAATTTTAAAATACCTCCATTTCAGTTAAATTATTTTTGTAAAGTTTTGTGATGTTAAATGAGCATCTTAATTCTGAATCCGACATTATGTGCGAATATATTTTTAAATAATTCTCAAATACTTTTTATGTTATGAACTGATTAATTCCTTATTATCAGACTAATTCTTTTACAATATTAAATAAAATGAATATTGATTTTTAATTTTTTCGATTGAGTAACATAAAGAAGTTATTCACTTTAAGGTTATGTATTTGCATGTTACGTTTGATTTGTATGACTTGTATAATAAAAGTTTCTTGGTATTTAAAATACCCCTATTCCAGTTACATAATTCTTTCTAATTAGTAAAAATATTTTTTTAATTCTTTTAATATTACTCAGTCATTGATTAATTATCAGATGAATCATTTTGTTCACAAAATTAAATTAAATATAGAATTAACTTGAATTTTGTTCAATTAAGTAACATCAATTTGTATAATGAAAGCTCATTTATTTCTGAAATACCTTTATTTCAATTATGTAATTTTGGTAAGTTTGTTTGAGTTTGTGGAATGAGTATCAGAGTTCAAATGTTAGAAATGTAATTTTAATTTTCTGAAATTAGTTAAAAATGTTATTAATAATTCAAATGTTTATAAAAATATAAAGTAGACATTATTTTAATGTATTAACAAAAATAATTGTGCGTCCATTTTTATGTTGTAAACTGATTAATCAATTGCCAAATAATTAATGTTTTGCAAAATATCAAACTTCACTAAAATCTAACATGATGTAAAAAAATTACAATCTTTGCATGATATCGAGCTCTTTAATATTACTCATGGTACTTAAAATGCCTGCAAGATTCGACCATGTTTCGGGTTTTTGCTCTAATTTTTCTAATTTTACACGGATGGGAACCAGCGTAAATGGAGACTAATTTTTATCGTATAATAAACTAATTTGGAATTCAAACCGCAAATGTTATATTTATTTCTTTGAACGTTGTGTACTTCAGCGGCGAAATAAGTACCCTTAATAATAATTTAAATGCCACAATCTTAACTGTCGGCTATAAGTTGTAACTTGCAAAGCTTCAATCGCATAATCCAGGGAAAACCACTTAGGACGATAGAGAATCTAGAGTCACGCGCCGCAAGCTTAAGACAATCTTTAAATGTCTTTAAAGGTCCTGTTTTGGCGACACGGAGAAGGCAAAATACCTAGAAATAAAAGTATCTTTTCTGGAGTTACGTAGGTCCAAGAAGAGGCAATAGAAATAGTTAATTTTATCAGTGAAGTGAATCTATTGATAGAGCTGTACGGAATTGAAAATTTTTAAACTATGGATGAAAGTGGCTTCTAATTAAGGCTGCATTCAGAAAGAAGTTTAGCAGTGGCAGGTAAAAAAAAAGTCGAGTGTGTTATGCAATCTATATGTGACCGTCCGCGAAGAAAGGGACCTAATGTGTCAAAGCTGAATTTTACAGGACGGAAGATCGTAACAGAGTCCACAAGCCAGAACTTTAGTAGTGGGATTCGCTTCGGATATACCCAGTAGTGGCTCCCAGTAGTGGCTCTCAGCGAAGAAGTTCGAGAATGCATCAAGCCAGTTTTTGAAAAATTGACCAATGAGGACTTATTGAAACGTTGTTTAGGAAACAATACTCAAAACAACAATGAGTGTTTCAATAAAACACTTTGGGCAATCGTGCCGAAACATACGTTTGTTGGTAAACAAGTAACTGAATTAGCAGTCCAAATATCACTGGCTATCTTCAACGAAGGCCGCATGTCTCTGTTAAAGATGATGGAATTTATGGGATGCACCATCGGCCGTACTGCATGTGAATATTTGCAAAGAAAAGATGAAAGAATTGCTATGGCAGAAAAAGCCAGTTACGCGGCATCGAAAGAGGGTCTTTTTGCGAAAAAAGAGGTCCAACAAGAGGAGGAGGACACTTTCGAAAACTGCAACATTTTGTTATATGGTCCAGGAATAGCTGATTAATCAATTGTTGGAAATGAAAGAGTAACTTAGAAACTATCAATTGGTGTAATAAGATAAAGATCCATTTTTTGTACATTACGTCCCTTTCTTCTTTTTGAACAGTCTTTAGATGATGTTTAATTACATAATTATGAGATGAATTTCTATCCGAGAAACAATATTATTAAACTCCAATCTCTCCTTTAAAATAAACTATCCTCTAAAAGACATATAAACCTATTTCAGGACTTATGGTATAGAAGTGGCTATGTAGACAGAAGAACACGATCCGAAACTGAGTGTAAAATTGTATAATATTTTGTATTTTTCAAACCGCTTCATTTATCAGTCAAACATAAAATTTAACTTGGGTGAAAATGAGGAATTTTTATTTATGATAACCACAGGGCGTAGTTAAACTCCGTTTCAGAGGTCTCTCTATTACATAATGATAATCTTGAAATTCAGTTTTAAACAAGAGATCAAGGATGTAATATAAATTTATCTTAAGTTAAAAAATGAACATTATTTGAAATTACATATAAAATAAAGAAAGATATTCCCTTGGTTAATTGTGACTCAAAATCAGTTACAATTAATTTCTAGACGGACTTAAAACCTGATACATTGTCTAAATTCTGATAAAAGTTTTAGCGAATTTAATCATTAATTAGTATTTTCTGCTTGAAACGGTCTTTAATGAAATGTAAATATCTCAGAAAGGACGACTTCAGGTTTATAATTGATAAACATAACAAACATAGCATATCATATGAGCCAATTAAGCAACAGAATATTTATTAGTTACGCTGCATGTTATTCAAACCCTTCAGCAATATAATAATCCATTTTTCCTATAAAAATTAGAAAAGATGAGGATCGTCCAAACTTTCTTCTTATCACTGGCAGCCATTCTCAATTTTTTGGGTGAATATTATAATTGAATATGTTTATAATTTTATTTACACTTCAGTTTTTCCACTAGAAGTAGCATTCTTATCTGAAATTATCCTGGGAGAATCGGGAATGTATTTGTTAGTAAAAAGAACATTCGAAAAATTACTTAATTGATACGTAATTCGCATGAATTTCTAATCCGATATGTACACTACCAACTTCAAGCACTGAAATGTAGACGTGTACCATCTGTACATGTGCACAGTAGACAGTGCACCATATGCTGTTCACGCTATGTGATTTAAACAATTGATAAGAATTTGAGGATTTTCATTGTTCATAGAATCATACAATTTCAACAGTGCATATTTACCCTTCCATATTAACATTTCTTCGCTGTCTATATTATTCCGTTTTCTACATCCATTCTCCTTGCTCTCCCCTCCACGCCTTACTTCCATACTACCTCTTCCTCCTATACCTTGCTCCCCTCCCCATGCACTTCCCTTAATTTTTCATGCATAATTTCTTTTCCTTTAACTGATATCCTTATTTGTTTACTCATTTATTATTATTTCGCGAACTGATCGTCAATAAGTTTAATATAAATACTAATATTGCTAGGCTACTATCTTTATTGCTTTAGTATTTAAATGTTCAGGAAGATGTCGTATCCTTCTATTTCTTGTTCTTGCAGAATTGAGTTCACAGCTGAACTCTTTACATAATAAAGACTCCGGAACTAGGGTTCCTCGTTCCGGAACATCTTCTTTTCCTGAAAGGAGTCTTCCTTCCCTCGAGCTTTCTCTTCGTATCGGGCCTAGATCTCCTCCTGTGAGTCCACCTCCTCCTGCCTAGGGTGCTCTTCGTGCCAGATTCAGGTCACCTCCTGTCAGTACACCTCATCCTGCCAGGGATCTTCTTCGTGCGAGATCTAGGTCTCCTTCTGCCAGGCATGATACGTCGCTTGGACTTGATCATATGCGACTTATTTCCCACATCAATCCGCAACATCAATTCCAAATTCGAAAATACGCTTTTCCTGATGACAAACCAATTCAATTACGCGGCAAAGGATGTTGCATTTTTCATCCCATGCCGATCAATGAAAAATCTGTTTTAACAACATCCAATGGTGATGTTGTAGCAATATTAGTGGGAAATGCTTATCTTCGTGGAATATATGCATCGGAAAGTTTGGCTGAAAGACGCGTGAAAATAAACATGTACAGCGGCGTAGTTGATCATTTGACGTCAGAAGAAATCAAGGAATCTCCTTTAGGAAAGCGTTACCCAATTTTAAAGAATTTTAGAATAGTAAATGTAAGCGACATTCCTTCACATTCTTAGTTTAAAAAAACGTAAAACTCAAAAATAATATATTGTGCAATCCGAAGTAGCAATATAGTGTTAAAGGTATTGCAATTTGGTGAGTGTGCAATTTGGCAATCCATCAAGAAAAATTATAATATGCCGCGATTGAGGTTATAACCTTAATTGCCGGTGAGTAGCCAATCCAAAAAGAGCAACCCTTAAATTTTGTTTGGTATGAATGGAATTTAAGATATATATTAACACCCTTAATTTCGTGACTGTATGATAAAGTTGACAAAAATTTGTAAAATTTGAAAAAATAAGGTAATTTTTGTTCTAAAATTAAAGAATAGTTTTTCAAAAAGTTGAAAAAGCCATCATATCTTGTTTGGAGCTAATCGCGAAAAATGGCGCAATCCGCGAAGCACTCAAAATTTACTAATAACCAGCTCCTTGTCTCGACCGTGTATGTATATGTAGTAGTATTCTTTTACGATCCGGAGGGTAAATGCCAGTCAAACTAATTCAACAGGTGGTGCCAGGATCAGTTGATCTGACTTTTGGATTGAATTGCATTAAGAAAAAGCATAAATAATAAAACAAACTTGATGATGTTTGAAATATAAAAAAGTATGATAAAATAAGAATAACTCTGAGTAATTATCAAAAAGAGAAAAGGTCATGAAAATACGCAGTTTAATATGAATTAAAAATTAGAAAATTGAATTCAGAATATATTTTCGAGTTTTTGGAAGATAAAAATAGAAAATTATATTCATTTCAGAGTTTTGAAAAAAATATAAGTAAAATTCGATCAATTTCAATTGATAAAAAATAAAAATAATCAGGTGCACAAGATTTTGATTTTATGCAATTTTGAAAACAGTTTTTTAATTTTCAATCTGTAGACTCTAAATTTATCAATTATTTGTAGGAAAAAAGCTTTCGAAGCTGCCAATTTAAATATTCCAGAATAAGTATATGTAGTTTTTTGGTTACGTTTTGTCTAGTTTTCGCTACTATGCCTCGTTGAAATTCTGTTTAGCAGCAGATTCGATCCAGATATTTTAATTTAATATTTTAATATTGATATCTGTCGGGATTCATAATCCTTTATTTAAAATCTGAAAATCAATTCTACTAAATTGTTAATAACGTAGTTTACAAACTTGGTACTACACATTGTAACAAATAAATACTAATATAATTTCTCGTCTTTACATTAAAAGAAAAGGAAAAAACACCTAACTATTGATTTAATTGTAATTGAAAGGTTCATTTTAATTTTATTGTAAAAATAATTCAAATAGCATTTTAGCAAAACTTCTGGTAATTAGTTGTCAGTTACTCCGGCCTCACAAACTGGTCCCTATATCCCCTATTGTACCCTATATAAATTTAAGGTCCTTATACTGCTCTATTATATTTCTGAATTGTCTTGATATATTTTGAAATATTTTAGGGTATGCTGAAAGATCCTGCAAAATTATTTGTATAAATTTATAGGAATTCAAAAGATTTTACTGGATTATGAAAGTTTTCCTAAGATTTCAATGATTGTAAGGATTTTTTTAAAGATCTCAAGGTATTTTGATAAATTTTTCGGAATTTCAGGAAATGTCGCCAAATTTGATAGAATTTCATGTGATTTAATAATATTTTAGTGGATTTAATATAAGGTTACCACACATGTGCAAATATGCTCCAACAACATTTTCAAATAAGTGTCCATTGTTAATTTAATTAATTGTATTTTTTAAAATTTTGTATTGAATTTATCTTGGAGATCAACTGATTAAATGGTCTAAGGATTTGAATTCTTTGAAGGCTCTAAAAATTTTTACGGGATTTAAAAAATATTAAAAGAATTAGAAATATTTTAGAAATATTTTGAAGATTGCCAGAATTTTTTCATTTATTTTAATAGAATTTCCAAGGGCTTTAAATTTTTTCAGGGATTTTAATATTTTTATGAATTTAAAAAAAGTATTCATAAAAAGTGATGTTTTTTGTAGCGTTTTAAAGGTTTGAAGAGATTTTCAAATATTCTTTAAAATTAATTTTGGAATTCGGTCTGAATTCTTAATAATTTATCCAGAATTCTTCTAATTTCTTCTAAATTAATTCAATTCTACTAAATTCAGTTTATTTGAAAAAAGTTTTTGTTTAATTCAGCTTAAAGTATTTCAAAATCACCTTAAATTCTTAGGCATTATGTAAAATTCTTTTGAATTATCTTTAAGTTGTCTAAACTCATTTTAAACTTAATTATATGCATTTTTCACACCTTGTCATCCCCATTAAATTCCTCTAAATTAACAAAAATTGTCCTGAAATCATTAAATTTTTTTTCGAATTTTAAAATTATATCCAATTTATTTGAATTGGTTTGTAGTGATTATTCACTTGTTTGGTTAGAAATTTACTAGGGTTTCAAAGATTTGAAGAGATTTGAAATTAATGTTTAGAATTCACTCTAAATTCTTCTAAATTTACTTAGTTCTACTTTATTTAGTAGATTTATTTTTTTTTATTTTTGAAAGATTTTTATTGAATTCATCTTGAAGTTTTGAACCTCAGCATGAATTCGTAGACATCATATCCAATTCTTTTAAATTTCCTTGAACTCCGTTGAATTTTTCTAAGTCATTTAAAATTTTCTGAATTCAATGAAGTCTTTTTATATTTTTATCTGTTTTAAATTTTCTGTTCGTTTTTTTTTAAATTGTGCAATCATAATGAATTTAATTTTCTTTTTTTAAAGTAAGACTTCGAATGTTATAGTTTCGAAGTTTATAACCTCGACTATTTTAACATTAATTCTAATTTCAATTTTTGAATTTTCATTTCCAGCGCTTCCTCGGAATAGAGAAATAGTTTAAAGAAAAACTCATATACATATAACTCATGGGATACAAGATATGTGTTGATACAACGTAATTTCTGCCGAGGCTTCTATTAACATATGTAAAACTACAACTTAAATTGCACAGTAAAGATATTTCGAACCTTTAAAATCTTAATAATTTTATGTTCTGACAGAAATATTCTAAAAGTCATGGGAATTGTAATTAAGATCTTTGAGGGAATAAAGCGATTATGAATTAAATAGTTAATTTCAGTGAAAACTTTTAATAGCCCTCCCTTCTATAGTCCTTTCGAGAATTGACGTCGTGCCGCCGGTAGGTGTAACAGGAGTTGTGCAAAGTGTGCAGGGTCTGCGGTCGTCCATCAGGCGAGCATGCAAGCGTAAACAAGCAAAAGCAGAGTGGACTATAATTAGTTAGTGGCGCTGTAGAAGAGTCTAATTATATACTATTGCTAAACACATGCCTAAAATGGACAGATTATAAACTATTAAATTCTATAAACAAACATACCATGTTACTCATGACGTTTTCATCAGGTCATCTGACCTCCGACCCCTAAATGATGTCAGACTCCGTTGTCGTCATAACCGGACTTGCAACCAGGGGCTATACATTTACGTCCAATTCTTACTTCACTTATAATAAGAACAACACAACTTTAAAGAAAATTAAAAGATTGAAAGCAAATAAAAATTGCAACTTTGCAATGTTTATCAACACAAAAGTCAGACCAACTGATCGTGGCGCTATCTGTTGCATTAGTTTCACCGCTATTTCCCCTCCGGATCGTAAAAGAACAGAAAAGTGGGGGTGATGTATGGGGCTGCTAATAACATTCGATAATTCGGTTTTGAGTGTAAGTCTCTGGTTTTTCGACAATATAGGGTAACTGCTAAAATGTAAGAATAAAGTAGTGTAGCATCGCCATGCAGTGTGGAGGAAGCCGACTGACAGATGATGGCGCTGACAGCTTGACTCTAGTGGATCGTAATACCAAAATGCATTGTCGGTAAGAGTCTTATCTGTATTGTATTATTTACAAAAAGCATATTATTTTTACTAATAACATTTTGAAACTCACTTGACACATTTATTAAAGGAATGTTCCTGTCTCCACATTAAAATGGTGTATTTGAAATATCCCTTGAATATCTCGGTAGGATATTGTATATCATGAAAAATGTATGGGATGCCCTGAAAAATCGGGTGATTTACTTATACACTGAATTTTAATCAGGGTAATATGATATAATTCGGCGTAATCTACTTGTAGTAATATAGATAATTCAGAGTAGTTTTGTATACCAAGTAATCAACTTGTAATCCAGATAATTCGAAGTAAGATAGGTAATTCAAGTAATTAACTTTTAATTTCAGAAAAATTGGAGATTTTAGGAAAATCAGAGGATTCAGGTAATTAAAAATATTCAAGACTTTCAAAAAACTCAGAATTGTCAAGAAATGCAAGCGATGTGGAGTATTAACAGAATTTCAGGAATTTAGAGTGTTTAAGTATTTTATAATAGTCAAGGGATTTAGAGAATTCCTTATATTCAAGGAACTCAAGGACTTCCGGGAACTTAGCGAATTTCAGACATCTTTTAAATTATTGTTCAGAGTCTGTTATTTTGCATTTAAACCCTGTCGGACCAAAGCAACCGAATGGAGCCTCTATAAAGTATTCGTAAAGACCCCATTGGGTCCCCATTCGGTTCCTTTTTAAAAACTCAAAAAGCAGCAAAATCAACTTTTAAATTATTAAAATTCGGATTCTACGTTAAAATTTCATATAGAGGCTTATAGGCATCGCCTGTAAGTAGCAGTCAACAGGCGTTATACATCTTATATTTTTTTAAACTTTTAACCGTTGCAAAAACAAACTATTACGATTATTGCGTGATTTTCATACCGTGCGTTTTTGGAGAACTAGTCCTTCCTTTAAGGACCTATAAAGGTGTGTCAAAGATGTATTTGATCCGTTCGTTTTTTCGAGAGTTATCGTGTTTACGAACGGACGGCCGGACGGACGGACAGACAGACGCCATCGTAAAAACTTGATTTTAGGATTCAGGGCGTTCTAATACTTTCTCAATCATAAATGATGAGAATGTAAAAAGAATATAGAACCTTTTTGGAAATAAATATAATTCAATTCTAAATTTTATGTAAATACATTTTCTTTATTAAATCTGTTTAAAATGTTCGATTTGCCTTAGAACTACTTCTTAATTATCAGAAATATGTTTTCTGCAAAGAAGCAAAAAGTTTAATAACTTTTATTTTGAAGTATGTTGAGGTTCACCGTACGATTTGGTACGCTGCTGCCTTAAAATTTTTATACAGGGTGGACACGCTGGGGCTTACATACATGGCGCACATGATTGCTACCCGAATTGCACAAGAGCAGGGAAGAAACCATTGTACAGGGATATTTTCATATTTCGCGCCTTTAAAGTTGCATACGGGTCGGCCATTCGGTCAATTCGGTGCATCTGTGGATCAAGTTTATCATAGTTTCCATGGTTGCGTTCAAAACTTCAAATCGATACAGGTCTCAGAAAATATAGGTTATGTTATTTAGTAATTACAAATAATAAAAGTGTTTCATTAATAATGATGCGAGACTTGTGGACTGAGAAGTAAACATCAATTTTCTTCTGTGCCAATAACATTATGGAATGGCTGCTGAGTGACAAATACTATAAATTGGTAATAATATTGTCCGATTTTAGTGGGCGAAGAGTGAATTGTGTTCAACGCTTATTTGCGGCATAAAAAGGGTCTGTTATGAATAGACAGGATTTGTTTTCAATGAAGTGAATAGAATATTACATGCAAACATTTTTAATTTACATTACTTAAAATTACTTACAGTGATTTCGGTAAAAAGGTGAGACCGACAATAACCTCGAAATAATGACAGAGCGGCCCGGCATGTTTATTATACTTTCGATTGATTATTCTTTACCAAAGAAATGTTTCGTGGTTTTGTGTGTTTATTACTGACAGTGTCGGCAGTAATGATTTAAACAATAATCATATAATAATAATTTAAGGAAATGCAAGGTAAATTGCCTCGAGATATCTTTTTGAAACACCCATATCGTAAAAATGAATTAGAATGAATTTTAAAGGCTGATCAAATGCCTGTTTTGAAATCAAATCCGGATATAGCAATTTCTAAAAAAATTTAATAACAATGCTGGGTTAAATTATTTTGTTTAGATACATTTTGAAACGGCCCTATCACCAACGAATCTCTAATATATTTTAATAGTTAATCAAACAAAATTTTAGGATGATGTCCAGAGAAAACATTTAACAAAATACAAAAAAATCCCCAAATATTTTATTAATTAAAATTCAGGCAAGTAAAATTACCACTAGATATCTTTTTGATACACCTATATCATTAAAATGAATTAGTATGAATTTTAAAGGCTGATCAAATGTCAGTTTGGATATCGGATCTAGAGATAGCGATTTCGAAAATAGAATAACTTCTAAATAAAAATGGAATAACAATTCTGGGCTGAATTATTTTGTCTGGATAATTATTGTGTAAAATCCTATCACCAACGAGTCTCTTATTTATTTTAGTGGCTGATAAAACCAAATTTTGAGATAAAGTTCCGGGAAAACATTTTCTGAAATACAAAAAATTTTCTAAATATTTTATTAATTAAAATGCAGGCAAGCTAAATTTCCTCGAGATATCTTTTTGTTACACTTATATTATTAAAATTAATTACAATGAATTTTAAAGGCTGATCAAATTCCAGTTTGGAAATCAAATCCAGAGATAGCAATTTCGAAAATAGAATAATTTCTAAAACCATGGAGTAACAATTTTGGGCTAAATTATCTTGCCTAGATACATTTTTTAAACAATCCTATCACCAACGAGTCTCTAATTAATTTTAATAGTTAATCAAACAAAATTTTAGGATGAGGTCAAGAGAAAACATTTTCTAAAATACAAAAAAATCCCTAAATATTTTATTAATTAAAATTCAGGCAAGTTATATTACCCTGAGATATCTTTTTGACACACCTATATCATCAGAATGATTCAGAATTAATTTTAGGCTGATAAATCCCTAGTCTTGGAATCAGGTCTAGAGATAACGGTTTTCCAATAATGTTCATTGAAATGAACCAGCTGAAATGCACAAAACCCATCTGCATGTCATGATGTGAATTTATCTATGATCGATCTGTGAAAAAAAACAATGAAAATCAGTTCCTAATTTCAAAAATAATGTGTTACTTATTAAAGTTATTAATAAGCAATGATTGTTAAATTATGAATAATTAATTAATATTAAAATTATTGCTGCCGAAACTATCAGTAATGAACATACAAAAACACAAAACATTTCTTTGGTAAAGAATAATGAATCGAAGGTATAATATAAACATGCCGGGCTGATCTGTCATTATTTCGAAGTTATGATCGGATTCACCTTTTTACCGAAATCGCTGTAAGTAATTGTAAGTAATGTCAATAAAAAATGTTTGCATGTGATATTTTATTCACTTTATTCAAAACAAATCCTGTCTATTCGTAACATACCTTTTTATACCGCAAATAAGCGTTAAACACAATTTACTCTTCACCCTTCCATAATGTTCTTGGCACAGAAAAAAATTGATGTTTACTTCTCATTCCACAAGTCTCGCTTCATTATTAATGAAACACTTTTATTATTTGTAATTACTACATAACATAACCCATATTTTTTAAAACTTGTATCCATTTGAAGTTTCGAACGCAGCCATGACAACTATGATAGACTTGATCCGAAGATGCACGGACTTGACCAAATAGCCGATCCGAATGTAACTTTAGGGCGCGAAATATGAAAATACCCCTGTACAATGGCTTCTTCCCTGCTGTTGTGCAATTCGGGTAGCAATCAAGTGCGCCATGTGTGTAAGTCCAAGCGTGTCCACCCTGTATAAGATTTTGGAACCAAGATTTTAGTGCTTCGTTAAAGAAATAAGTTTAAGCGCGCAGTAGAATACACGAATTTTAGGTATTATAGGTAAAGCGAGTGCAAGTTTTCAAAGCGTTTAGAAATTAGGTGTCTTGTCTTCGAAAATAGAAAGCCCCAATGTACTTTGTTTGGAGAGCACACCCTCTGAGACTTTGTTGAAACATTATATGCTTTTCAGATGATGATTAATAATTTTCTTGAATACTGACGGTTGTAAATTTTAATTGAGTTTCTCTCATATTGAAGATTATGCGACAAAGTCTCTAAATTTGAATAATCTATTTTTTTCCGTGTAGTTCAATCCGCCTGATGAACAGAACTATTGATCGATTTCGCATTGCCCCTCAGATAGTGTGCGTGTTTCATCCAGGCTTGGCACACTGTGTGTGTGTGTGTGTGTGTGAGAGAGAGAGAGAGAGAGAGAGAGAGAGAGAGAGAAAGGTGACAGCTGTCATCTATCGCTTGTATCGCGGTCATTCAAAGTAGCTACTATTTACAAAAATAAGTGGCGATTAAAATGAGCTAAACTTATTAAACTCCATCAACGCATACAGAGGAAACCAAATTGGAGGTCAAACTGCTTAACACTGATACAGCTTGATTGAAGTCTGGTTTTGATGCTCTAAAAATTAAATTTACCACATTAAAATCACAATATAAGAAGCTGAAAGTAAGTCTTCAGGCATAGAAAAAAAGTGTTGTTTACTCAAGCCACCGGTTGACTTTCTTCAGCGATAAGCTCACTCCTGCAATGTCTTGATGCACAAAATATGAGACCATGAAGATTCTACCAAGATACTCTCCTCATTTTTCCCAAATATTGTCACTAGTGCTGGTCTCCCACTTAATGAATCTAATATTGATATCATTTATCGTTTAGGAAGAACACAAGGCATAGTGACACTTGATAGAACTCCAAAGGAAAAACAAGAAAGGAGAGACCTACACCATACTGCCACTAAGCTAAACAATTCAACTATTAACGTGTTTGTCAAGAATAGCAGTAACATGCCTGGTGAGGCTTAGCAAGTTGCAGCAGAGAATGAACTCGCTTATCAGAATTTTTTATTCTGCTATGGTAGGTAATATACAACGTTCTACTATAGTCGGCCATCCTAGAGGGGTTTAGCAATTTTCATAAACAAATCTGTAAAAAATTTTGAAATATTATTAATTTCGTCTACATGTATTTTCGTTGTATGTTGGCGGAGGGAATTTCAATTTGTTGTATGTATTGTGTATTTTAAACCATCTATGGATGCTAAGTTATAAGAGCAGAATTTTGATGCTCTTTTCGGGGTCATATCGGGCTGTCCAGATTTATAAATGTTTTTAGGAGGTTCTAGTTGAACTTCTTAAGAGTGGTAACCTAATAATATTAAATAGGAGATTTCCTCAAGGTTTTCTAGGAAATTATACTTTTAATTGATTTCAGCGTATCCTTCATATGAAAATTGGTAACCTCCATCTTGGTGGTAATGTTGTATAGTAGGAATCGACTATATTGTTACTACTTTTATTACTGTAGTATTCTCCAAGTTCGCGGCGCCACCTCAGTATTATATTATAAACTAGAATTTGTGCATTTTAAGTATCGGTAATCAGAGGGCCCTTTGCGTTTACTAACTAAAGTTTCTTTCAATTTATTCAACGGACCCATTACACGCATTCTGTTTGAGATTGTGACTAAAGAGTATTAATGGTTCGAATAATTCATTGTTTTTGTTAACCATTCTTTTCCATGCAGCGCCGCCACAGTGCTATATTATAAAGTTATTTATATTATATTACATTATAAAGTGTTTTTTGAGTATGATTATAACTCCTTTAATATACACGTAAAATATGTGACTAACTGAATTAATTTTTCAAAATTACTTGTATATATATTTCAATTTTTTCTTGAATGAGTATAAAAGGTGAACTAAAACAATAAATGAAATATTCTAGAAATGCAATTTTGAGTCTCACTTAAAATATAAAATAAGAATCAATTCTATTTTTTGATGAAAATAATTCTTTGAATACGCCTTGATTTGTTGGTCAAACCGACCTTTTAAGATCATTTGAAGGTCATCTAGAGGTAAAATCCTTCTTTTGATCTCTCAGCTGATGTGTTAGCTATGAACGGCTTTCGAACCAGTGGAACTTTGTATTTTTGGGGTCGCTGATCACAATCCCGGTGGATGTGATTTCGTGAAATGATAGGCTCAGAGTCTAAAATGAGAAATTGAATGAGTTAATGTTTAATTTCAAGCTTGAATGTTTACATTTAACCGAATTTAAATTTCAGACCATCGGCCTATCATTTTGTGAAATCACATTCGAATGTTGAGCACTTTCACCGTGACGGATGGCCTTAGATTTTACCATCAGGTTCATTCTCCAGGTCAAACAGAGGCCAAGATTTATTACTCACATAATATGCTGAATTGACATTTTTTGTACCTGTTCCCAGCACACCTTCACGTGGTGACCGTGGGCAACGGGTTACCGGTTAAGTCCCTGTGTGAAGGCGTTCAAGCCGTCATGGCAGAAACAAGAAAAAGTATCGGTTCGATACAGGGACTCGGAACCCCAGCATCGGCGACTGGTCAGGGTGAGCAAGCGGGCCTGCAATCGTTGTCACCATGCGACCGAAAATTTAATTTAGTGGAAAACTTGTCCCTTTTAAAGTCTAATGCTACAAGTTCATCAACAACCTCATGTTATCATCGATTAAGCAACTTTTGCGTTGTTGGTAGAAAATATGTCATCGCGAATTAAGGGAGGCAATTTGCAGATACATTGAAAGCACATAAAAAAAAGTTTCATTTTAGAAACCAGTAGAACGTACAATTTTTGGACTCCAAAAATATTATGCGTCACTTGCTCCCTGCGAATTACGGAAAAGAAGAAATAGATATTTTATTTTCCTACTATCTGGCGAGAACCAAAAGATCATGGCACTTATTGCTATTTCTGCTTGACCAATACATATGGGCAAAATACAAAAAATAATTCTACAATATTATATGCATCTGTTCAATCTGTGATTCATGCTGTTTTAATCAGCATTGGACAGGTTGATTCCCACATTGATTACTTCCCTGAAAATCTGGGGAACTTCATTGAGGAACAGGGTGAGAGATTTTACCAAGACTTAAAAGACTTTCAGAGAAGATATCAAGGTGTTTGGGATGTGAACATGATGTCAGACTTCTGTTGGTCTTTGAAAAGAGACACATCAAATGTACACAAAAGAAAATCCCTCCGTAGATCTTTTACGAACAAAAGAACACGTCGTATATAAATTTTTAATTTGCATTGTGTGTGCAAATCTACTATGCGTTTCCATTGAAAGAAATCACTCTTCCAACCTAAATAATCTCGTTATATAACATCTGAACAGATTCACACACACACAGACACACAGATATACACGGATCCACACAAAGACTCAGATTGTACTTACCTACGCAAACAGACACATACACACATACAAACGGGCTTGTTTGTGAATACGTAGGCAATGGCAGATAGAGGTTATAATGACACGGTGGAGAGTAATTGAATAGGGAAAATCCCCGGCCGGGGGGGGGGGGTCAAGGAGGCCCCTCTGATAAGACAATACCAATCCTGATTTAAATAAAATAATGATTAACACCCCCGTACTTACAATAAGAATTTAAAAAAATTGTTTTCAACTTTATCGATAAGCTTCAGAGAACAAAGTACTGACATTTTCGTTGATTGTCCACTACTTATCAATTAATACGTGATATCGATGAGGTTATAAGCAATTATTGATTTTTCTGTTCGCTCTGCACTAACCCAAGTGCAATGGGATGGTTGCAAGCTGCTATAGTGAAAGTTCCGCGCAAATTTGAATTGGATAAATGAAAAATTGCTCTTTTTACTACAAATTAATGATAAAAGTTTCTAGATTATTCACAAAACAAGTTGAAAATTTAAGTTATTTATTTAGAAAGGAAAAAATTAACATTTTTCTATGATAAAAGGATTTGTTCATTTATCCAATTTGAATTTTCGCGGAACCTAAAACTAGAGCAGCTGCTGTTACCTTGCGGCTGTAAGCTTCCCTATCGCTAGGTGGCAAGACGAGCACGCTACAGTTATCGTTGAAAACATCAATCGTTCACGGCCGGCGGAAGATTATTGTCTTTTTCATTTATGTTCATAAAAGAACCAACTAAGAAATTTGTATTATTAGTTGAAAGAACATTATTCAGACCATCTAGTGTATTCGTAACGGCTTCATAATGTCGGGACCTTACTTTAGGTATGCGAAACTAATTTTATATTTTCCTTTATTTTTATGATGTTGACCTTCTCTTTATTTTACTGAAAATTTACATAATTTCATAATTATGAGATATATTTCTACTTAAGAAACAATATTATTAAACTCTAATCTCTTGTTTAAAATCAACTATCCTCGAAAAGATATATACAACTATTTTAGTACTCATGGTATAGATGTGGCTATGTAGACAGAAGAACACGATCTAAAACGAAGTGTTAAATTGTATAATATCTTTTATTTTTCCAAACCGTTTCAATTATCAGTCAAAAATAAAATCCAACTTGGGTGAAAATCAGAAATGTTTATGTATGATAGCCACAGGTTGTACTTAAACCCCGTTTCAGAGGTCAATGGATAAAATATAAATATTTTACTGCAATCTGATAACATAATTTTAGTTTGAACGAATTTTACACTGCCTTTTGAATGAATTATTTTACTGGAAACTACATTTTTCAAGTTTGAAAAGAGATTTCAATCTTAAAAAATGAATTTGTGCATGTATGAAAAAATAAGTGTTAATTATTTTTTAGTTCTCTAAAATATAATTTAGGATGAATAAAATTAGAGGCGTATACTTGGGTAAAATTCTTTTTAGCATATC
This sequence comes from Belonocnema kinseyi, assembly GCF_010883055.1. Taxonomy (NCBI): domain Eukaryota; kingdom Metazoa; phylum Arthropoda; class Insecta; order Hymenoptera; family Cynipidae; genus Belonocnema; species Belonocnema kinseyi. Next base: position 5,770,876 of record NC_046662.1, on the reverse strand, counting down.
TACAGGTTTTAGAGAAAATATTCTCTATTGGATAATGATAATCTTCATATTCAGTTTTAGACGAGGGATTAAGGATGTAATATAAACTTATCTCAAGTTATAAAATGAGCATTCTTGGAAATTTTTTATAAAATCAATAAAGCAATTGCCTTTACTAATTGTGACTTAAAATAAGTTACAATTAATCACTGGATTGACTTAAAACCTGCTACATTATCTAAATTCTGATAAAAGCTTTAGCGAATTTATTAATTAATATTTTCTTCTTGAAACGGTCTTTAATGAAATGCAAATATCTCAGAAAAGACGACTTGATGTTTATAATTGATAAACATAATAAACATAGCATATCATATTATCCAATTAAGCAACGGAATATTCCTTAGTAACGTTGCATGTTCTTCAAAACCTTTATTAATATCAGAATAAATTTTTCCTATAATCATTAGAAAAAATGCGGATCGTCCAAACTCTCTTCTTATCCTTGGCAGCTATCCTGAATTTTGTTGGTAAATATTATAATATAATATGTCTATAATTTTATTTACACTTGAGTTAATCCGCTAAAAGTATGTACACTATCAACTTCAAGCGTTGAAATGTAGACGTGTACCATATGTACATGCGCACAGTAGGCATTGCACCATATGCTGTTCACGTGGATCTGTGATTTGGACAATTGATAAGAATTTGAGGATTTTCATTGTTCATAGGATCATAAAATTTGAGCAGTGCATACTTTCCCATCCGTATTAATATCCCCTTGCTGCCTATATTATTCCCCTTTCTACATCCACTCTCCTGGCTCTCCCCTCCTCCCCTTACTACAATACTACCTCTCCCTCCTTTCCATTGCCCCCCCTCACCTACTACCCTTAAGTTTTCACCTAATCTTTCTTTCCCTTCAACTAATATCCTTATTTTGTTATTCATTTATTATTATTCCGAGAACTGATTGTCAATAAATTCAATATAAATACTGATATTGCTAGGTTACTCTCTACATTGCATTAGTATTTGGTTGTTCAGGAAGATGTCGTATCCTTCAATTTTTTGTTTTTGCAGAATTGAGTACACAGTTCAACTCTTTAGCCAATGAAGACCCAGTAACTAGGGTTCCTCGTTCCAAAACTTCTTCTTCTCCTAAAAAGAATCTTCCTTCCCTCGAGCTTTCTCTTCGCATCGGGTCCAGATCTCCTTCTGTCAGTCCACCTCGTCCTGCCAGGGTTCTTCTTCGTGAGAGATCCAGGTCTCCTTCTGTCAGGCATGATTCTTTTCTTGGACTTGAGCATATACGGCTTATTTCCCACATCAATCCGCGACATCAATTCCAAATTCAAAAATACACTTTTCCTGTTGATAAACCAATTCAACTACGCGGAAAAAGACCTAACACCATTCAGCCCTTGCCAACTAATGAAAAACCTGTTTTAATAACATCCACTGGTGACGTTGTAGCGATATTGGTGGGCAATACTTACCTTCGTGGAATATATGCATCGGGAAGTTCACAAGAAAGACGCGTGAAAATAAACATGTACAGCGGCTTAGTTAATTATATGACATCAGCAGAAATAAAGGAATGTCCCACAGGAAAGCGTTACAAAATCTTAAAGAATTTTAGAATAGTAAATGTAAACGACATTCCTTCACATTTTTAGTTAAAAAAAACGTAAATCTAAAAAATAATATTGTGTGTAATCCGAAGTAGGAATAAAGTGTTAAGGGTAATGCAATTTTGTGAGTATGCAATTTCCTGCTTCAAAGTACTAATGAGCTTGCTAGCTAGCTTAGCTAGCTGTTCCAAAGACCGCCGTACTCCGACCTCGATCATTTTTATTTTCACTTATACCTTCCTCTTGAGTCATCTTTCAAGATGTTCAAATAATCGCTTGACATCTTTGAAGAACACAATAAGCTTCCATTATTTAAAAAAACTACTAACATTCCAAAACTGTGACCATCAACAGTTACAACAATGCAATGCATCTTTAATCACGGAATATAGTTTTTTTATTGATTTCCAAATCGCACACTTTTTATATTTGCAAGAATAAATTAGTTAAATAGCTTTTCTATCTGAAATGCAAAGCAATTGTACAATTTTTACACTTATTTTTATCTAAAAAATTATTTTAGTCAGTTTCTTGTGAAAATAATGATTTGCACTCCACCGAGGAATAAAACCTTTTACCTTCTAGTCATTGTTGACCTACAATTAAAGAATAGTTTTTCAAAAAATTGAAAAAGCCTCACACCACAAGGTCCTATTTTTGCGCATGAGCTAGGCTTAGAGCATCACAGGGGGGGTAGGGATGTCAATATCCTCTTCCGTTGTCCTCTGCATATGTGAATAGATGATGGTCACTGAGTCATGCTACAGATGTTTTGAGAAGCGATAATATGAATTTTTACTGCGCTATTTGGAATATGTAATACATATTTTTTTCATGTTTTAAAGTATTTTCGTCTGCTGTTTTTTATGCTGATGTTTATGCAAGATCATTGTTTTGGTCAATATATTATTTACGCCACTGCAAAAAAAACTTAATCATTTATTATCTTTTATGAAATATATTATGCGTGTAAATAGACTGTATTTCCTATAACTGAAAAAATCTAAGAAATGGAATTTTGTCGTTATAATTTAGCAGAAAATGATTAAAAAAGTCCTTTGAATAATTGTATAATTTTGTGAAATACCTTAGAAATAATATTATACCATCAATCATTAGTAATGTGTTTCAAAACGACTAGGGTGTGGAGACACCCCATCTTGTGGTAAATGAGACTCTGTATCACCTTGCGGTGTGAGGGTTAAGAAAGAGGAAAAATAATTAAAAACTTGATCCTGTTTGGAAATAATCAGAAAAAAGTATAAAAAAATAAGAGTAACTCTTACTAATTATTAAGCAGAGAAAAAGTTAGGAAAATATGTAGTTAAATATGAATAAAATTTGATTTTGAGATACATTTTGAAAGCTCTTTGAACTTTATATTTCTATTATTTATTTTTCTGATATTATTGATTTTATTATGTGTTATAGTTAACAAGAATGATTTATTGTTACAATTATTAATGTAATGTAATGTAATAAATGAAGCCTCGGCCTAAATAACATGGTATCAACACATACTCTTTATCCACGAAGTTCTATGTACATACGTTTTTCTTTTAGTGTCGAAAAAATAAATAAATAAAATTCGCTCAATTTCAATAAGGCTGCGTCTAGTCGTCCTGAATTTCGGGATAAATAGCGTTTTTTCTTGTTGGGCTAGTCATCCCGATTTTCGGCACGACAAGCCGGAAATCAAGATAAATGCTATTCATCCCGACATTCGGGACGGCTACTATTCTTGCTATTCTGCTAATCGCCTCGAAAATGATGCATGTTATGAAATTGATCCTTTTAACTAAACAAAATTTACCAAAAATGTTAGTCATCCCGAAATTCGGGACACCCAGCCTATTTTCACCGTTTGGCCAATCATCCTCAAAAAATGCTAATAGTTTGATTATGGTTTATAAAATAAAGTGATATTCAGTCCTCGAGCCTTGCAATAGTTTTCAACGTTATCATCTTTAAAATTTTATTTTAATATGATATAAAACACTAATTCCTGTTAATCAATTTATACAGTAACTATCATAGAATAATCTTCGTTCCTGACGCCAACTTTCACTTCATTTTCATTTTATGATTTCATCAGCTGTTCTACCTCTACCAACATTAAGATAATTAGGTTATGTTCAGTGGCATCTATTAAGAACTGGCTTACCACCAACTTATGTCAAATGTTATTATTTATGTTCTTCTTAGTGCTTTATATTTAGTTTCTGAAATTTTTAACTCGGTATCGCGTTTCGTGTGAAGGAAAGTTGGTTTTGAAAAACATGTAAAAAGTATTTGCGGGGTTACGCTCAGTTGGCCTAAAAGTAAGCAATGATTATTTTGATTAAAATTTCTTAATGAATAGATAGTTCTCCGAAAATTCGAAATAAACATAAAAATAAAAACTAATTTGCGATGGAAGAAATTATAGGATAATGTCTCGAAAAGAGAGTATTGGAAAACTACTTGGAAAAAGAGAGATGTTTTGATGGAATGGACCGTCACAGGGGTGCCTCCCCACCCACACGAGCCATTGGAAATGGGTAAGAATGTGACTTGAATTATTTCTGTGACCAGAAACCGGGGTGCCTTTCCGCCTCCCTCCAAGAGACGCTGGAAAAGGGGGAGGGGTGTGCCTTGAATTATTTCTGTGACCAGTCACGGGGGTGACTTTTTGCCCCCACGAGGCGCTGGAAAAGGGGCTGGGGTGTGATCTTACATTATTTTTACGACCTGTCGCAGGGGTGCCTTCGCGCTCCCCAGAGGTGTTGGAAAAGGGGCAGGGGTATGACTTGAATTATTTCTGTAACCAGTCGTGGGGGTGCCTTTGCGCCTCACGAGGCGTTAGAAAAGGGGTGGGAGTGTGATCTTACACTATTTCTGTGAATAGTCACAGGGGTGCCTCCACACCCACACGAGCCATTGGAAATGAGTGACAATGTGACTTGAATTATTTCTGTGACTAGTCACAGGGGTGCCTTTCCGCCTTCCACCACGAGGCGCTGGAAAGGGGGGGGGGTGTTACGAAAATTATTTCTGTCACTAGTCACGGAGGAGATTTCCCGCCTCTCATGGGGCGTTGTAAAAGGGGTAGGAAGCAATCCCTATTTAAAGAAATTATAAAATTTTTATTAAAATATTTCTTATTTTTACAAAAAAATTCTTTTTACGGAACGGTGTTCATCACATAAACAGAGTTTTTTTTAGGACATTTTACTTTTACCTGTAGACATTTGGTGAATTTGTATTAATAACTATAATGAATGAATAAAAATATAAAATTTTTATAGTTTTATCAAGCTTCCAATGATAAAATTAAGACCCAATCCAAGTGCGCGGAAATCATAGGGAAGTTTCGAAAGAACTTGAGACTATGGTGACGCAGACATTTTTTTCTGGAATTTTTTCTAGGGTCAACTAGCAGTTTTAATAATCTTTGGCTAACTGAAAAGGAGTGAAATTTAAAAAATGCATAATTTTCGGAACGACTAGCCAAATAGTGAAAAGAGGCTAGTCATTCCGAATTTCGGGACGACGAGACACTTCGCTTAAATAAATAAGAATAATCAGGTTAAAACGATTTTGATTTTATACAATTTTGAGAACAGTTTTTCAATTTTCAATCAATATACTCTAAAATTATACATTATTTTTAGAAAAAAAGCTTTTGAAGCATGGAATTCAAATATTCTGGAATACGTATATTTAGTTTTTAGCTTACTTTTTGTCTAGTTTTTGATACTATGCCTCGTCGACATATTCCCCCCATATTAATTTAAGGTCCTAAACAACTCTATTTTATTTTTGAATTGTCATAAATGATTTTGAAATATTTTTATGTATTGTTAAAGATTCTGCGAAATTTTTTCAATAATTTAACAATTTGAATAGATTTTCAAGATTTGAGGGTATTTTTAAATATTTTAAGGTATTTTCAAAAGCTTTTATAAGTTTCAAAGTATTTTAAAGGATTTTAAAGTATTTTAAATATTTTCAGGAATTTGAGATGATTCTAAGGAAGTTGTAAATCATGCCCTCAAGTTATTTTAATAAATTTTCCAGAATTTCAGGAACTTTTGCCAGAAGTCAGTATAATCAATTTATAAAATTGTCTAAGGATTTGAAATATTTCAAATTCCTCGGCATTTTCAAGAGCTCAAAAAAACGTCACAGGATTTGAAGACATCAAAGGATTTGAAATATATTAGGTTTTTTTTTCTCAAAAAGATTACAATAAAATGTTCAATTGATTTCCACAATTTAATGGAATTTTAAAGGATTAGAAATATTCAAAGGAATCGTAAGAAATTTCTGGCGTTTTCAAGGGCTTCCAAAAGTTTCAAATATCAAAAGAATTAGAAATATTTCAGGAAATTTGATTCCCGGAAGTGAGAGATTTCGTAGCGTTTCAAAGGTTTGAAGAGATTTGAAATTATTTTTTAGAATTCATTCTGAATTTTTCTAAATTTACTCAATTCTACTTTATTCAGTGGACTTTATTAATTTTTAAAAGGTTTTTATTTAATTCATTCTGAAGCCGTTTAACCTCATCGTGAATTATTAGGTATTCCATCAAATTCTAATTTTCTTGTTTCAAAGTAAGGCTTAGAACGGTACATTAACCTCGACTATTTTAATATTCATTCCGAATTCAATAGGCTTGAATTAGCATATGTAAAACTACAACTTAAATTGCACAGTGAAGATTTTTTCTACTTTTAAAATCTTAACAATTTTAGTTTTTGAAGGAAATATTCTTAAAAAGTAATGGGAATTGTAATTAAAAAGTTTTAAGGAATAATTTAGTAAAAAGTCAATGACAAGACTGATGAATGAGAAAATGGATTTAAATTTTTTAATATAATGTATGTATTTACTCAAATTGAACTAAACATTTCGCATTTTTATTCCAATTTAAAAGCGATTTTGAATTAAATAGTTAATTACAGTGAAATCTTTTAATAGCCCTGCCTTCTATAGCCTTTCCGAGAATTGAAGTCGCACCTCCGGTAGGTGTAACAGGAGCTGTGTGAAGTGCGTGGCAGCTGCGGTCGTCTCTCAGACGAGCACTCAAGTCTGAAAAAACAAAAGCGAACTTCCAACCCACCGTAAGTTCCAAAATCGGCGCTATAGAAGAGTTTCACTGTATATTATTGCTAAACTCATGTTTAAAATAGACAGACTATAAACTATTAAACTCTATAAACAAACGTACCGCCGGCCTTAAAATGGCTTTTTGCCACAGCTTAATTATTGCTGGATTTTGTGGTGCAAAGCACATGTAAAATTTCTATTCGTTGATGTCATAAACTGAGTCGCAACCAGGAGCCACACATTCACGTCCCATTCTTACCGCACTTATAATAAAAAGAACACAACTTGAACGAAAATTTAAAGATTAAAAAATTAAAAGAAAAGAAATATTGCAACTTTGCGATGTTTATCAACAGAAAAGTCAGACCAACTGATCGTGGCGCCATATGTTAGATTAGTTTCATCGTAACTGCTGAAAAGTAAGAGCAAACTAGTGTAGCATCGACATTTCAGAGCATTACTCAAATTTAAGGGCATCCAAGGAATTCCAGGAACTCAAAATTTTCAAGGAATGCAGGGGATGAGTAGAATTAGCAGAATTTCAGGAATTTAGATAATTTAAGCATTTCAGAATGGTCAAGGGATTTATAGAATTCTCAATATTCAAAAAATTTAGGATATTTAAGGAATACAAGGACTTCAGAGAATTTACAAAATTTCAGATGTTTTAGATCATTTATGTAATTTAAGGAATTCAAAGAAGTCACGAAATTTTAGGATTTCACTATAATTAAAATAATTCAAGAAATTTAGAATATTCCAAGATTTTAAGGTTTTCAGAGAACTCAAAGAAATGAGGGAATCTGTCCAATTTTTATTGCTCTAATATCACATTTTAAAAAGATAAAAGGCGTTTTTTTATTTTGTAAGTTATGAAGATTAAAAAAAATTAATTACCTACTAATTATTATCAATATTAATGGCTTACACTTATCTCCTCTACAGTTCCGAAATTTGCCTTTTCAAAAGCAGCACTTCCATCGCGAATTTATTTTATTTTTAAAGCTTAGAGTAAATATTTTTTCATGAATAATGATAAGCATGATAGTCAGATTTGGACGAGATGTTAAGAATTTAAAAAAATTACCTGGAGTTAAGAAATGAGCACTGTTGAAAATTATTTATAAAAGCAAGTAAATTATTCCTGTTGTTAATTGTAAATTATTTAAAGAGTGAAAATAAGGCGAAGTTTAAAAAAATTGCGAGGAAAAATTGTTTATTACAAAATATTTATTCAGAGTCTTATATTCTTGTTTTCTTTTTTATAGATATAAGTTTCAATTCTTATTTCTTACTTATTTTTCAGACTTATTTCGTTTTCATGTGATTAAAGAATTTACTTAAAATCTCAAATATTATATAAATTCCGATATCAGATTCAATAAATTTAGTGATCTAATTTTTGTATTGAGTTAAATGAAACATAAATGTTTTAGAAATACAAACTTCACGCACACAATTTTTGAGATAGCGACTTTATTATATTATATAAACAAATAAAAGCCGTGAATATCAATTGGTTAAATAATTCTTCGAAATTTTCATTAAAATATTCCGTTTTTTTCTAACTAGAAAAATGAGGTTTTCTATACTATCGTCTCATCCTTTGTGGTTATCCTTAATTATATTAGAGAATATAATAATATAATATATTTATAACAATTTTTATTATCTTCTAAAGTTGATTTAAGTTTGTTCGAAACAAGTACGCACTAAATCTGAACTTATCCCGGAAAAACTAAGAATGTGTCTGTGTTATAAAAAAAATAATTCGAAAATGGACCCTAGTTATCCGGCAGTTGCATGAATTTCTAATCCAGAAAGTACAGTGAATCTTTGATCGATGAAATTTAGACGCCTTTCATCTGTATATGGGGAATTTTCCCCAGACAGGGCAGTTTGGTTGCCATGTGTTATATTATCAAAACTACTGGTTGCATTGTAAAACTTGGTAAGGTTCTTCATTTTAGTATATCATAACAAGTTCCATAGTAAAAATTAGGTTATATTATTGTAAGCCAGATTAAAAGAATATTATGTGCCCGAAAACTACAAATTCAGTCAAGTATGAGAGTCTTTGAAAATATTTTTTTGGTTACGTCAATACATAAATATGCGTCGTTTAACAATAAGGAATACTTTTTTAGGCCCTGTTTGGACATCAGATTAAAGAAAAAGTATCCTACTACTCATCCTCTAAATTTTTAGTGTAAGTGTTAGGAACTTTTTTCGTAAATAAAAAAGCAGCCAGAAAAACCTTGCATATTTTTTTAGTATCCATTGACATAACTAGCAATACATTTTATAGTTTGCAACATACGAGGGTGGATTGATAATTTTCCGGCCTGACCAAGAGATGGCGCCACTAGGCCTACCTTGAGGTGGCGTTCTATAGTACCATCCTTAGATAGCTTGTAG
>NC_046662.1:5752301-5761651 GCF_010883055.1 Belonocnema kinseyi | reverse complement strand
CAGCCTTGGAGGAGATTATGTTGAGAAATAAAAAAAAAAATTCTTAAAAACGTTGTTTTTCTTGGTCAGGCCGGAAACTTATCAATCCACCCTCGTAAGTGACTGAATAAAATATTAAAATTTGATACAGAGCGGGAAAAAATGATCGGACGTTTAGTGGCTGTTATGCGTACTTGTTGGTTTTCTGTGCGTGTTCTTACCACGCTGTGTGTTAATCTGTGGCGTTCTTTACTCCGGCAATAATTCTTTACTCCAGCAAAGTTTTGCCTAAAGTGATAAGTGAAGAATTTTATCAAATGTTTTATAACCCATTGTGTAGTCAACCACACGAATGCGGATCCTAGGATTTGAACTGTGGTTTCTTAACTTTAAATTAGGCATATTAGACTTCCTACTCTCCTTGGACTCGTTTAGGTCTTTAGGTTAATTTAGTTTTAATTTGTGATCGAGGGCGGGAAAGTCCATAGACTCTTGAGAAAGACATGGAACTTTAGACTAATTAAGCCTTTTTTTAGGTTCTGCAAATCGTCAAGATGTACCAATCCACGTCTGGAGGCATGCCAAACTTCTTGAGGTCGGCCTTGCCTCTTAAGGATGCGAATTGGGGCGGTTTCGGTCGCGCACACAACTCAGCTCGGGACAAGACGTTAACTCAGGCATTGGAATTTCAGACCAAGACTCAGATGGAATCCTGCCTCAGACCCTGATTTTCCAAGAGGCCCAGCATCTCCCCACTTCAGGCGGCCTCTCAGAAGGAAAGTCACCTAAAACAATTTAACAGGAGTGGGGTAACGTATAGTCACCCAAATTTTGAGACTGCCAATAATTTGACCTCCCCACATATCCCAAATCTAAATATCCCAAGCACAAAAAACCAAATTCCACAAAACGTGATTCCACGAAATCTTAAACCGACAAACTCTACCCCGAGAAAACCTAATTCCACAATTTCCAAGCTCAAATATCCTAAACCCACAAACTCTAAGCCCAAAAATCCCAAGCTCAAACTTATTCTAAGTCCACAGAACCAAAAACCTACAAACTCGAGGATTTTATATCTTGTGTGCAGTATCCCCAATCTTCGGAACGTTTTAAACTGCGCTTGCGTCGTGCCGACAGCCCGATTGGCCACTGTTAACGCGCTGATTTTGAATTATATAAATATGTAGATTTCATATTTATAATAAATATGACTGAGAAATGCCCAAGTAGAATTTCCCTAATCCTAAAATAAGATTTTGGAGTGACAGATACAAAAAATTCGGTTTTGTTGAAAAAGAGGTTATGAATTATGAATTCAGAGAAATAAATCATTCTCATTTGTCCAAATGATTTATATTGTTGCTGACGTGTTTTAAAATTAAATTTTCGTTTATTTTCGACAATGTGATTTAAAATAAAATCACTGAAATTACCAAAAATGAATTAAGAATAATTAATTACTGAACTGATAAATGTTATATAATATATTTTTTTTAATAACTTGAAGAAAACCTGAATTACAATTACTAATTAATTATTATATGAATATTATAAAATATATAATATTGTAAACAAATAATGATTTCATATTTATTAACATTTTGAAACATTTAAAATGCTTAATAATGAAATTTTTCCTGAATTTAGAATTAATAATGTTTTTTGCATAAAAACTGAATTATTTTTTATCAGTTTTCTAAAAAATTCGAGTTTAGGATTAGCGAATTACTTTGGATGGATTTTCCTATCATTATTTATCATAAAAATCAAATTTGAATATTTATATAATTAAAAATCAGCGTGCTAACAGTGACCAATCGGGTTGTCGGCGCGACGCAAGCGAAGTTTTAAAAGTTTCCCAAAATTGGGAACATTGCTTGTGTGGGACTCTTAATTCCAAGTTTAATTTATAAGAAAGTGACCCTTAATTGTATACCTACAAAAACTCTTGCCTGTTTTAACATTTTGCTGTTGTAATAAACAGAATATTATATTGAGAATACCTGTCAAAACACACATGTAAAAAATTACAATTTTACACTAAAGATCCTTACAGTATTAACGTATATCCTGATTAAAAAGTCATTTCAGAAGCTAAAAGTCCTGCTAATCGAACATGCGGAAACAACAGTATTAAGAGCAAAAGTTGATTTCATTAATTTATTACATTACACAAAACAAAGAATACTATTAACCTTAGATGAAAAAGTGGTAAAAAGTTTAGGTGGAAAAATATTAAAGCTATTACGCAAATGGGAAATGGATGTAGCTTCGAGGCAACAAACTGCAGCACAAGAACTGTGTGCAAAATCTATTAGCCTCACTGATTATAATTCTGATGATAATGGGAAAATTATTATGTATTCTTAAGATGATTCGGTATTTATGACTACATTTGTTCCACTGCGAATAAAATTTGATAAGAAAGTTATTTGGACTAAGAGTACTATTGCTTCCATTCCAAACTGAATTATACAAATTAAGATTCTTTATCTTACATAGTTGGATTAAATTTATGAAGTATGCAGTAAATATTTCTTACAAGATGGATTGCAAAGAAGGATCGGCATCGGGTGTTAATAAACAGTGAAAGTGAAGAGAAAAAAACGCAAAAGATTTTAAGGAAACAATTGCATCTTACAGTTTATCTAGTAAAACAAGGTATAGGAAAAAAGAAAATGCTGAGAATGTTAGCCGCCATTTCTTTAGCCATGCATAAAAATGTGTAAAAAATTGAAAACTCCCAAACAAAAAGAAATAACTGAGTTGCCTTAGGCTTGAGGTTTGTCGGCTTGAGATATGCGGGGTTGTGTTTTGTGTGTTTGAATTGTGTGTGCTTCGTATTCGTTCACTTGGGATGTGGGCTTGGAGTATGTGGGAATGGGTTTTGCGGGCTTGCAGTTTGTGGTATGTTGTTTGCATTAAAGTTTCGACTAATATAACTGAATTTAAATCCTACATAATCTTTTAAATTAATTAAAACTCTGTTTGAAGAGAATCATTTTTTGAAAGATTACGGGAGGAATAAATCGATTCATGTAAAAACTAACGCAATTCCAGCCGGCGTTGAAGCTTTTTTGTACCATGTGATTGACGGCAATGGAAGGCCTTTACAATTTGCTTTAGCTAAATTAACTACTGCCAACCAAAATTACAGCAAACTTGAAACCGAAGGTCAAGGATTAGTTTTTTTTAGCTTACGATGATATTATTCGAAGAAGGGTTGTTAAATGCGCCAATCTGCTCTTGTGATCACGGATTAAAGACGGCATAAATGATTTTTGAAGATTACTCGGGAAACAACAAAAGATCAGGTAAAAGTGGAGTCCTAGATTTGACAAAAAGATGGCCTGATGGTGTAAGAGACGCAGCGCTTAAACCATACATTACGAAGACAGGCGAACTGTCTGTAATTTTCAACTAAGATAGCCTAGGCAATCGTATTATTGTTTCTATATACTTAGGAGAACAAGTCTTCAGATTGTTACACGATGGACACCCTGGTATAGTCGAAATGAAAATGCTCGTTTGCTCACATCTTTATTGGCCGGGTATAAATCAAGACATCAAGCTCCGCGTATTGTCATGAACGGTCTGCCAAATTATTCAATACGGTCCCAAAATAAAACATCTTATTAAGGCCATCTGACGAGAGGGTCACGTGACCAAACCTGGTCCTCAATTTTTCTTTCCAAACTTACGTCTAAATGAAATTAGGTATTGCTCTGAAAGTTTGAGGAATGAAAGAGGAGGTAATAAAGTCCGTGTCTCTGCTTTTTCCGGTAGAAGTTTTGAAAAAAAAAATGTTACAGAAAATACAAGTGGAAGTTGGAGCGGTACTTTTCTTTCCCAACTTACGTCCACACGAAATTAGATATCGTGTTACAAATTTTTCACGCTGAAGGGAAGGCATGCAGGAATGTGTCTCTGGTCCTAAATAATTAGAATTGTGAAAAAAGTTTTTTTAAATTACTATTTTGGAGCAATACCGACCGTGCTGTAAACCACTAGAAGCAATTTTCAAAGTTGTCAATGGGCTAGTTATGAGGTTTATATTGATCAAAGTGGAAAAAACAACAAAAATCGCTCACAAACGTTAGACACAAATAATGCAAGAACTAATGTTTGCAGTTGAAATGCAAATAAAAAATTTTTATCTGACATACGTATCAGCTGTGTAAGAACAGTACTATCGCAGCGAGTAGACAACCTCGAACTTCTACGGGTCTGTGGGTAATATAGATTGCATAATTACTGACAGAAAAAGTTAAAAGTCAAATTTCTGCTGTAAAGTCTAAATGCGTCCCTCGATAATCATTATTTTCATAAATAAACCTTCTTCTTTCCCCAACTCAAGTCTGAAAGCGTCTACATGTTGATTTTTTACATTTTAATTACAATAAAACATTAATTACACAGGGAATCCGAGCTCAAAATTGCTCCTGTACATCAGGTTTTCAAGATATCCTAACCTAAAAGTGCAAAAAACGCGTTTTTTAGCTGTTTTTGAAGTTATTTAACCAAACAAGAAAAATGTCTATCACAAAAGTTAATATGGAATTTTAAATTATTAATCTTCCCCTTTCAAATCTACTTGGATTTATTAGGATATCTTTATTTTTCACCAAAATATCGTAATTAGAAATTTTTTATTTTAGCGTTTTAACCCATTAACGCTGAGGTGTTCAGATTTATACACCGCATTCTCTATTGCTGACAGTACGATATATTTTAAAAAAATATTATCTCAGGGATTTTCGAGGGCGCTCTTTCTATTGCCGGTGTGCGTGCAGTCGTTTGGAACCAAACTTCGCATATTCATAAAACTAAAGAAGACGGGCTGCGCGGAATGCTACTGCGCACTCTGTATGCATTCTAATGATCATATTCGCGGTATGTGCGCGCCGTTCTACGGCGCAGTTAGTCTTCAATCCCTAGCTGGCTCACTGAACTGGCGACGCGTTTATGACGTGTTATGCGTAGGTGATGAAATTCATTTTTGCTACAAATCTTTCCGTTTTAGAGATCACGTTTGAGTGGCGTGCTAACGGTTGGATGCGTAGGTAATAAAATTCTTTTTTGTATTTGAAATGTGTCTAGCGGTTACATTTCGTGTCGATCGTGATTTTTGTATATTGTGAGTTTTAGAATTTCTGCGTTACTGTTCATTATAAGAAAAAAAATGAGTTCAAGAACTCCTTGCGCTAAAAAAGTTAATACGTTTTGTTACGTTTGTGGAAAGTATGAAACGGAGAAATACCGTCGATCAATTAATGATTCGATAAAAACGTCATACTTCAACTGTTATGGGACACCAATGAAAAATTTGAATAAACCGTTGGTACCAACCTTAATTTGTCATGCTTGTAGATTAAATTTGTCAAATTGGAAAAATGAAAGTACCAAGACGCAGACTGTTATTCAACCATCTGTTTGGCGTGAGCCGAATGACCATGATACTAATTGTTATTTTTGCTTATACAAAACAGGAGGTTTTTCTAAACAGTATGTGGAGAAGATCGTTTACTCTGATGTAAAAAGTGTTGCACCAGCCAAGATTGGTATTAGAAATCACTCTGAAAACAGAAGTGACCGATCAACTCACGAATGAATGGATACTGACGATCCTAATGCAACTGAAGATTCTTTTTGGTTAGAATCAGATGATGAAAGTCCTAAATTTATTGACCAAGACGGATTAAACGATTTTATACGTGACCTTGCTCTTTCAAAAGATAAAGCTGAGCTTTCCGCTTCAAGACTCGAAGAGAGGAAACTATTGTTACCTGGCACTAGAGTAACTGTTTACAGAAATAGAAAAGAAAAGTTTATCAAGTACTTTTTAATGGATAGTGGGATTGTGTATTGTAATGATATCGAAGGACTCATTAATTTATATAAAATAAACTTATATACGCCAGAGGATTGGCGTCTTTTCATAGATTCGTCTACCGACAGTCTGAAAGCAGTACTATTACGTAAAGAAAATAAGTACGCTGCAATTCCATTAGGTCACTCAACTGCAATGAAAGAACCTTATGATACTTTCCAATTACGCCAGATAAAAATAAAATGCAATGTCCATAATTGGCTTATTTGTGGTGACTTCAAAATGATAAATCTTATAATAGGTTTACCATCAGGAAGCATTAAACACCCTTGTTTTCTTTGCCTTTGGGGCAGTCGTGAAAATGATGGACATTGGATAATGGAGAAATGGCCAGACAGATTAAGAAAGGAAAGTTGGTCAGTATAATGTTGTTTATGTAAGTATTTTTCACAGAAAGAAAGTATTATTGCCACCACTCCATATAAAACTAGGGTTAATAAAGCAATTTGTGAAAGCCCTAAACAGCGAAGGAGAATCTTTCAATTATATCAGATCTACATTTCCGCATTTAAGTGATGCCAAAGTTAAGGAAGGTATTTTTGTTGAGCCTGATATAAGAAAACTTATCAAAGATGATGCCTTTATCAAAGCCATGGCATCTATTAAAAAGGATTATGATTATTTCCCAGAAAATGTTGGAGCATTCAGTGAAGAAATGGGTGAACGCTTTCATCAAGACTTTCACTAAAAAGAGCAACATTATCAAGGTCGATGCAATGTAAGAATGATGGCTGACTATTGCTGGTCTTTGCAAAGAAATGATAATGACCCTTCTAGACATAAACGAAAGTCTCTTCAACGATCGTTTGACACGAAGCGCAAAGGTTTCCATAAGAAAACAAGCAATTATTTTCACCTTAATTGGACATACAATCGTAAGTCTTGTCTTAACTGGCTGGACAATCGTAGGTCTTGTCTTGACTGACTGGGCGATTTAAAGTCTTGCCTTGACTGGATAGGCGATACAAAAACTTGCCTTTATTGACTGGGCAATTCAAAGTCTTTCCTTGATTGGCTGGGCAATCTAAAGTATCTCCTTGATTGGCTGGACAATCTAAAGTCTTGCCTTAATTGGCTAAAAAATATTAAGTACTTTCTTGCTTAGCTGGACAATCCCAAGTCCAGCCTTAAGTGGCTGGAAAATATTGAGTCTTGCCTAAGTAAGCTGGAAAATCCTTAGTAAATTTACAATATTAAATGAATTATAATAGTAAAATTTGTTGTTTTTTTTAAAGCCCTAACTGTTTTCCATATTCGCTGTTCTAGGAGTTGTAACAAAAAACTGAGCCAATCGAAAAGAAACCCATCAAAACCCCTCAGATAACATTTTCAAGGGACAATGGCATACCATCTCGGCGTTAAGAGGTTAATACGCTAAATTGAAAAATTTAATTTGAATGTTAGCCCACTTGTAGTGTGGAATTCAATTATTTCACGAAATGTAAACGACTAAATTCGCTGCTTCCAGGGTTAGGTGGGTTAGCCTGCTTATGATTTGGTGGGGGTGATTTCTGGGTTTAGGTGGATTAGCAGGCAGGTGGGTTAACCTACTTCTGGCATGGAACTTCATTATTCCAAGAAAAATATGCGACTAAAATTATTATTCCCAGAGTCAGGTGGGTTAGCATGCTTGTGACTTTTCAAGGGTGGTTTCTACCCCTAGAAAACGGCTTCTGCAGAAATGAAAAGACACGGGTTCCATATTTTTTATTGTGTCATCAATGTGCAAAGTTTGGTTTCAAACGATTGCACGCTTTTTTGTTGGTATTTTGTGCGGTACCCTTTGTTCTTTCTTAAAGCCCTAAATTGTGGGCGCCATATTATATCTTCTAGTGGTTATAACAAAAAACTGACACCGGCAATAGAAAGGGCACCCTCGAAAACCACTAAGATAATATTTTGAAGAAGAAATATTGTACCGTCAGCAATAGAGAATGCGTTGCATAAATCTGAACACCACAGCGTTAATGGGTTAAAACGCTAAAATAAAAAATTTCAAATTACAATATTTTGTTAAAAAATAAAGATTTCCTAATAAATTCAAGTAGGTTTGAAAGGGGAAGATTAGTATATTTCAAATTACGTATTAGCTTTGTGGTAGACATTTTTCTTGTATAGTTACATAACCTCAAAAACAGCTAAAAAACGCGTTTTTTGCACTTTTAGGTTAGGATATTTTGAAAACCTTACGTACAGGAGCAATTTTGGGGTCGCATTCGGATTCAGCGCATCAAAATCCTTCGGAAATATTTGGTCTGCTTTCTGGCTTTTGACTTTTGTCAAATTTTGTCGGCCTGTGTTATTAAATAACACAAAGACGAAATCAAAAATGCTACACAGGTCTACTGAACATCCAAAAATGTTACATATCACTTATACGCAGTCAAAAATATGAAGCAAGTGAAGAACAAGTGCCATAAAATGCTTTATCGTCGAAACACTGAAAAGTAGAAAAATACAGCTCCGAGGTTTAGTAAACCCATTATATGAAGGAAACCACAACACCGCGAAGAATAGTACGTGTTAAACCAATTTTACTGCAATCAATGGTAAAAACAAAAATAAAATAGTTTATGCTAATGTTTCTACTGTCAAAAACCCATCGAGGCTGATAAGAACAACAATCTAGTAGAAATGAGCAGCAAGAACAGTGATGATGATGATGATGATGATGTTGATGATGATGATGATGATGATAGAACAAGCGACGGTCATGATGATGATGTAAACCGTATTGATGATAGTGACAGTTTTGAAAATAGCGAAAACAGCAGGGATAACAATTTTGAGCCACGTAGAAAAAAGTGTCGTTATCCCGATAAAATTCCACAATCAGAATTGAACAATCTCGTGAGGAAACTGCGATTTGCTAAAAACAAAGTGGAAGAGCTGACTTCATTTCTTAAAATTAAATATTTGTTAACAAAGGGTACGAAATCAACAAATTATAGAAATAGAGAGAAAGATTTTAGGAAGTTTTTTGCAACGGAAGTAAGTGAAAATAAAAAAATTGGTATATTGTACGAATGTTGATGGATTCCTAAATGAGTTGAAGCCGAACGTATACAAAAGTGGAGAGTGGCGAGTTTTCATCGACTTATCCACTCGAAGTCTGAATGAGGTCTTGCTTCATAACGGTAATGTATCAGTGATCCCAGATTTGAAACGACGTTCACTCCAATGCTATCACAGGTCTTGTCCGTGTAAAATATAGTAGGAGACGATATACATGACTGGGTTGCGCGCGCAACCCATTTCTCCTCTTCTGAATTTTAAAACTCCAAGGTGCACGATTGCCGGTTGAAACACCTCGGCCCTTCTATTTATATCTCTATCTGCTAACTGCTTTGAAATAAAATCAAGAGATTGGGATTTTAATATTTCCAGATTTCGATGCTAGCGATTCTCATGATTTGAATACTTCACGTGCTTCTTTATATGCGAATATTCTGAGGTTAAATTATTTCAAGTATAAAAA
>NC_046662.1:5727123-5752201 GCF_010883055.1 Belonocnema kinseyi | reverse complement strand
CGCGTGTGTATATATATATATATATATATATATATATGATGATATATGATGATAATATTATAATTATGTTACATTATAATAGTCTTATTTTGGAATTCATCTAGTTTGGATAAAAGCTCCATTATTTGGTAAATAATTGGTCTTTTTGACTTTAAAATTTAAAAATTTTGTTGAAAATTCATGTATTTTGTTTAAAATTTGTCTGTTTTGTAGATCATTAATTTTCTTGGTCGAAAATTTACCTTATTGGTTGACAATTCAACAACTTTGTAGAAAATTCATTTTTCCTGTTAAAAATTATTTATCTTTATTTGAAAATGTAACTATTATATGATTGATTTAAAATTAATCGTATATATTGGTTAAGTTGAAAAATCTTTTTTTTAAATAAAAAACATGAATTTTCTTGGTCGAAGTTGACCTTGTTTCGTAGAAATTTCATGTTTTTGTTTGAAAAAGTATCATTTTTGGTCAAAAATGCAATTGTTTCGTCGAAATATCAACTGTACATCTTCTTGGGTTTAAAGTCGATTATTTCACTAAGAGTTGAACTACTTTGCAAAAAATACGCTTTTTTTAACAACGTTTTATAACTATGGTTGAAAATTTAACTATTTGGTTGAAAGTTTAACTTTTTGATTGAAAACTTATATTTTTCGCTTAAAAAATAAACTTTTTGTATATAATTCGTCTTTTTGACTTCAAAATTAAATAATTTCGTTGAAAATTCATGTATTTTGTTTAAAATTTGTCTTTTTTTCTAGATCATTAATTTTCTTGCTTAAAAATTCATCGCTTTTATGTGGAAATTGAACTATTCCATTTTTGGGTGAAACTTTATCATGTACATTGTATTAGTTAAAACACCAATTATTGGATAGAAAATTAATTAATTTGTTAAAAAGTAAACTTTTGGGTTGAAAAGTGATATATTTTGTTAATTAGATTTTTTTTCCTAACATTAAAAAAACTGTAAAATAAAAAAATTGCCTTAAAATCGTCCTGATTTTTTTTTCCTAATTTTTAAAATCTTTTGAAATACTCACTTAAAATTAATTTTTCAAAATAAAAAATTATTTCTTAGGCTTTCTATTTTGAACCATTATGTTCAAATTTTTATAGTTTTTAATAGTTGTTTATAATGGATTGTTTTAAATGAACGCTAAAATATTGCTAATAATTAAGGAAATTATTTTTTTTTTTAATTAAAAAATTTCAAATTAAATGGGTTAAAAATAAAAAATTTTTAGACTGATATATTTTAGACTAATATGAGTTTTCAATCAAAGAGTTGAACTTTCAACCAAATAGTTAAATTTTGAGTTTCAAAAATGTTTTTTCAGCGAAAGAGACGAACTTTCAAAGAAAAAAAAAATATTTTAACAAAGTAGTTGAACTTTTGATAGAAAAAAGGACTTTTTTACAAAATAGTTACACTTTCAACAAAATAATTTATTTTTCTACCAAATAATGGAGTTTTTATCCAAAATAGATGAATTCCAAATCATGAGAATCGCCAGCATCGAAATCTGCAAATATTAAAATCCAAATCTCTTGATTTTATTTCAAAGCAGTAAGCAGATAGAGATATAAATAGAACCGCCGAAGAGTTCCGACTGGCAATCGTGCACCTTCGAGTTTTCAGATTCAAAAGAGGAGAAATGGGTTGCGCACGCAACCCAGTCATGTACATCGTCTCCTACTATATTTGACACGGACAAGACCTGTGATAGCATTGGAGTGAACGTCGTTTCAAATCTAGGATCACTGTAATATATACGCGCTAATACCAGCCGCATATTAAACTCAGATTAAGAAGAAATACGCCAACCTTGAACTGGACCTGAACGTCTTTCGTGTATGGAAAGCAAAAGAACATTGCAAAACCACTGGTCGATCCTAAAAGAGTCTTGCTTCTACTGCTCCACATAAAACTAAGCCTCATGAAACAATTTGTTAAAGCACTTGACACAGAGGGGGGAAGTTTTAAGTACCTAGGGGGAGGGGCAGTTTCCAAAACTGTCGGATAGGAAACTCGAGACATGGGCCTTTGATGGGTCGCAGATAAGGCAAATATTACGGGACGAAACATTTAACACAAAAATGACTGACTTAGTCTAATGAACCTGAAACTACATTTAATTCATTCCAATATTGGCGATTTTTTGGATAACTGTGGAGATAAAAGCGAAGAACAGGGCGAGCGATTTTACCAAGACCTCAAAGATGAGGAGCGCAGATTGCAAGGAATGTGGGATATTAATACACTTGTATCGACAAAAAATGAAGAGCACCGATTTTCGGAAGCGTGTGCAATTGTGAGCTATTTTTTGGGGTTTAGAATGACATCGTGACTTTTTTCGCCAAGCAGACTCCTGATTTGGATTCAGCGACCTCGAAAACATACAACCATCATGTTTTCGCGAGTGCCGATAAAAACCGAATACAGACAAAAAAAGTTAACAACATTTATTTTAATGAAAAAACAGGCTATTTAGCCACTCGGAAATTTTTTTGAGGTTAGGGTCAATCCCTGACTCTGAGAGCACAAATTAATATCAAATTCGGACTTGGTGAAGTCATAAGATCACTAATGTCGTATGCGTCCAAACATCGAGGTCGTTTCTCATTTTTGAACTAACGGATAAGCTAGCCTCGTGGATTGAGGTTTATTTTGGGGTTATGCTTTTTTTAGATAATCCATTGTTTGTGACACAAAGGGATACGAGGAAAGATAGGATCAATCAAAGTGACCTCAAAAAAATGAAAATTTGGCCATTGGTCATGCTCGAAAAACAAGACGGACTGCTTTGGTAATTTTAGGAGGGTTTATTTTGAGATTAGGGATGGGCTTGGACCTTACCGAGGAAAAAAGGCCCCGGATACACACTCATCGACCTAAGAAACATATAATAATTTTGTTTGCGCTTATTTGCCCCTAACACTGGAAGATCGTTCATTCTGGCTAATTGCAGGCAGTTTTAAGGTTAGGTTTAATGGTTTTGAGGTTAGGAGCAGAAAGCCTCTAATCAAGGGTTAATCAACATCATACTTAAATCCAGTGGTCTGAAAAATGTGCAAAAATGTGGTGGCGGTACATTTTTCAGAAACAAAAAGGATTATTTTGGTTATTTTGGGGAGTTTTTCAAGGTCAGAAAAAATTCTAACCTGATAGGGCTATACGGCCACCGGATCCGGATTTAGCGACCAGAAAAACAGAAGAACAACATGGTTTGATCAAAAGTTCAGAAAACTTTTTTGTGTGTGTGCCTGTGTTACTGTATGCTTATTCCAAATGGGTTGATGCATATGTAATGGGAGGTATAGGCTCTAATTAAACTGCCGAAAAACTAATTTTTTATTTTTTGCAGGGTTTCATGAATAACTTTGTGCGGACACACCCACACACACACATAACAGGCTATTTGTCCTTTAGCGGTAATTTCCACGCATTAATAATGTCAGGACAATTTCCGACAATTTGGACCTTGAATACATAATTAGCATCATAAAAAACTCATGTATACTAAGCTTTATAAAAATCCAGCCAGAAGGGGAATTTTGGCAGCGAACACTTGTAGCTCATTATAATAAATTTTAACTTGATAAAAATCACGTCAGCCCAGTTTCCTATAATGAAATTTTTGAATAAAATAAAAAAATTTGAAAAAGGTAAATTTTAGGTCTACATTTCATGAGGGAACAAGTATATGATATTATATAAACGAATAAAACACCAGCATATTTATTAGTTACATTGTTGATAGAATTCTTCATTAATATATTAACCTGTTTTTGCTCTAATTAGAAAAGATGAGAATTGCTTCTACTCGAGTCTTTTCGTTGGCAGTTATCCTCAATTCAATTGGTAAATTGAATAATATATTTATAATTTTTGGCATATTTTTTTAACCAATTCGCAAAATATTTTCTCTTCACTTCATCTAGGTTTGTCTGTAATAAATAAAAAATTTTTTGGATATTATTTCGGGGGAATCCAGAATGTGTGTGTTATAAAAAGAGGAATTTGAAAACTGACCCTTCTAATTTGAAATCCACATGAGTTTTTAAACTGAAAAGTAAACCCTCAACTTTGAGCATTGAAATGTATACGTGTACTATCTTCAGAAGTGTTAGCAGCGTACCATATGTTCGGCACGTGGATGTTTATGTTCGACATTTGAACACATTATGAAGAGGACCTTTGATCAGTGTCAGAAAAATTTACCAGTTGCAAATTCCTAGTAAAAAATATTCAAATTGTGCGCTAATCGCCTGCCAAAGGGGTTCACTGCAAAATGGATTTATTCTTGCGCAGTACAATTTTGTGACACAAAGACTGCGAAGTAAAATTATATAACATTTATGGTTAGGTGCTCGAGTTATGTCGCGTTTACGGCTGTGCAGTAGAGTTGTCTCGTACCTTCAGATGCACAATAGACTAAATGTCAGAGTTTTGGCTGCGCCTAGCGTAGCCTAAAGAGAGAAATAACATTAGTGCGCAGCTAGAATGCAGCATCAGTCTACTACATATCTGAAAATTTCTCTATTGCGCAATCACAAATGTCGCATAGTTTATTGCACCCGAAAATACAACCAAACACTAGTGCGCAACCAAACATGCCATATAAGTCTACTGCGCATCCGGAACTGCAGCCTGGATCTAGTTCGGAACTAAAATTGCTACATGAATCTCCTTTGTATCTGGAAGGGCAAAAAACACAAAGGCCAAACCAAAAATGCCACGTAGGTCTACTGAACATCCGGAAATGTTACATATCACTCTTGCGCAGCCAGAAATATCAAGCAAGTGTAGAATAAGTGCCGTAAATATAACCTTACCCACATACGGAACCAGAAACAATTATCTGCAAATGCCTATGAAATTTAGTACAACGTATTTTAATTTTACGAAGTAGGTTGGGGCAGTGTTATGAAAAGAGATGGACAGATCTGGCCGTTCACCTCAATTCCATACTACCTCTCCCATACATTGCCCCATTTCACCTTAGTTATTTACCTTAACTTCCCTAATAACCCTTCCCACCCTTTCCATACGTTCCCTACCATATAATGCCTACAAGCCCTCCCCCACCCCCTTAAATTCCCGTTACTTCTCCTTGCTCACCCTACTTCGATAATAATTCTCCAGTAACTTCCCATATTGTTCTTCGCCATACTTACAATATTTCCAGTCCCTCGTTTTCTTACACATTCCCTAATGGAAAGAAAAGAATCAAAAGTTATCCGAAAAGGCAACGCGTGTCTACAAAAAAGTATTTTCAAGACCTTTAAAGATATATTGGGGGCTGTACATCAATTCTATAATTTCTTTCTTAAATATTGAACTACAGACGGGATTCTCAATAACAGGGTTCTCAATAAGAGTGATGGTCCTAATCCGGAATTGAGCAGTACCCCTACTACTATTATTGTTTTGAATGTCACCAGATTCATTTAAAGGCTTTTCAAAAAAAGCGTTCGTTGCAGTTTAATTATTAAGTACTTCCTCGTTTAGTAAACGCGATGATTAAAACAATAATTTTAAGAATTAATTTTATCATCAATCAAACAGTTGCCTTTTCAACCAAGAAGATGCATTTTTTAAGAAACCCAATCAAGTAGGTTCAATACTCAGCTCAAAAATGTGAAACTTTAATAGAGAAGTTTATTTTTACCGAAAACTGATTACGTTATTTAATTAACAGAATTTATATTTGATATGTATATGCATTCTTTTTTAATTCTAGAATCATTTTTATTTATTTGAGAAAGAGAACAAATTCTCCACTGTCTTAATCATCGATTGTGTTATCATACGAATACGTTTTATTTGCAGACATCTACTAAAAAGTAAATTCTATTTTTCCGTTTTTTGTTCCTACAGAGTTAAGTTCGCAGGCTGAATGTTCACCAAATGGTGACCATATGCCTGGTACTTCCCATTCCGAAACTTCTTTTTCTCCTGAAAGATATTTTCTTCTGTCGAGCCACCTCTTTGGGTGGGGTCCAGATCTCCTCGTGCCAGGTCACCTGCTCAGGCCGAGCCTTTTCTTTGTACCAGGTCCAGGTCTCCTCTAGACGAGCATCCTTCTTCTCTTGGACTTGAACATATTCGGCTTATACCTCATAACAATCCTCGCCGTCAATTCCAAATTCAAAAATACACTTTTTCTACCGATGAATCAATCCAATTGCGTGGACAAAAACGCATGAACTTTAGGCCTATGCCAACCAATGAACAAAATGTTTTAACAACATCTACTGATGACGTCGTTGAAATATGGGATGGCAATAAATATCTTCGTGGAATATATAAAACAAGAGTTTTAAGGGAACAAAGGGTAAAAATAAACATGGTCACTGGTGCAGTTCAATTAATGAACAAAGAAGAAATCAAGGAAGCTCCCACAGGCAAGCGTCACCAAATATCAAA
Source organism: Belonocnema kinseyi (assembly GCF_010883055.1). NCBI lineage: Eukaryota > Metazoa > Arthropoda > Insecta > Hymenoptera > Cynipidae > Belonocnema > Belonocnema kinseyi. The sequence continues at coordinate 5,745,765 of NC_046662.1, read as the reverse complement.
GATTTTTAAAAAAGTGATTGTAAAAGACATTTCTCCGCATAATTGATATCAGTAAAATAAATTTAAAACTCAAATACCATCTGACATGTGATTAGGATAAAAAATTTACGAGTAATGTGAGGCTGCATCTCATTGCAAGTCACAAAGTAATAATTTTCAGAAATTCAATATGTTAATAAATTGTATGCACTTCAAATGTAAATTTACAATCACACTCATCTTAATCCGGAATCTGGTTTTATTTATATTAGTTCTTAAATATTTAGAATAAATTTCGCCTGCTTTTTCCATTTAATTTAATGCTATTTGTTATACGGCACTATCTTCAACTATTCAGATGTAAGATCAACTAGGCTAGCTCAATCTATTTAAAATTTCCTTACAATCGTAGTATTGTATGCGAACTTATTCCAGTTAGGTATTTCACATTACCATGGGGGTTGTAATACCTCGTAGTTGATGGGAAGGCGTAAGCTAATAGACAAAGGGGTCGAAAGGACTTTGGCCTACATGTATATTCACACACATAAAAGGGTTCATATAAATGGGCTTTCCTGGCATTTATGATTTAAGTATAGCAGAAGGGTGTAAGTGCATGGCTAGACGGGCGTGTTGGATTTCTGGTTCAAGGTGCCTCCCGGACCGACTTCCAGTATTGGAATCTTGACGAGAATGACCCACGGATAAATGGCGATCACGAAATAGCCCACAGTTAGTAGAGTGGCCTTCAAACTGATACCCATTGAGTGTTTCACTCGATGTGTCCCCTATGGCATGGGTGTAGGGTAACCGTGCACGACCTCTACGAGTAATCAGTCTTATTGCCAGGCTCTTCAAAGTCTCCTGCAAATAGCGATAGTCGGTGAAGAATTCCCAATAACCAAACTCGATTATGAACAGGCCAAGACAATTAAAGCAGCATCACATAACAAATTAAAAAACCAACATTTAAAGATTGTCGCTTTGAAAAAGATAGTTTTATCGTAATCTGTTTGGAAGGTGTTCCGAATTTGGCTCATTAGAGCTGTTGGTGTATTAAAATCTTGGGTCAGTCTTTCATGGTAGTTCCGTAGAAACGCCTAGGGCAGCACTTTATGTCAGAGGCGATATTAAATTCATAGGATTACCAAGATTCTTTTCTAGATATTTTTTGGAAATGCAGATTGAGTACCATTTAGGGGGCATGAGTCAACCTATGGTGATTTTCTCAACGTAACAATGATTTGACTCCTAGGACCCACCATGTGAGGATTGGCGAAATACAGTCACTACTACTGCGTTTAAGGAGTCCAGCTACCTAATATAGATAGACCTAAGGTTCAAAAGTATATAAACACTAGAAAAAAACTAATTGGGTTGCTCGTAGAGACGATCTCTACATTTTTGTTGGGTGCTATATCGGGCGGATTAAAGTATATCTATTATATCTATCCAGATATAATAATGAAATACAAATAGCGGAAGAACCTAATGTCACCTGAAGCCATTGATATTTTCTTCAGATGAAATGGCTGAGACTACTAATGAAATCCTTGAGCACCTAATGAGGGTTCTCTTGCCAGACTATTTGACAAAATAAATTAAATAAATGAGGAAGTGACCTATTAGAGACACTCCTTGATTCGTATATGAGACACATCGATATAAGGAATTGAACTGTTTCAATCGATCTCGTTTGTTATCGGCTTCTTTTTTCAAACCATCATCTCGTGTATTCAGTTGTTAAATGTCTAATCGTATCGTCTTACTTTTTTAACGACATCAGACTAGCCCCTCGAAAATGATCGAGAAACGGTCCTTGTGACAGATATTTAGTGACAGAGCTCTGCTGCCAAAGATTATTCGGATTTTATGTTTAACACTGAATCTTATTGGTTAACACTCTTAATTTAATTTAAAGATTACTCACAATCTAAAGAAAAATGGCAGAAGATACAAGCTATTCAGGAAAAAGAAAATCTACGATGTAGACTAAATTTTAAATACACTAAACTCCCGTTCTCAGGCTCTCCGTCTTTGGTCTTCCTAGAACTGCTAACCCCTGCAGTTTTTCAGGAAAGCAGGGCGAAAGCAGTTACAACAGTCGTTTAGGAAGGGCCGCGGTGCGCGACTACACAGTCAAGTATATTGCGCAATAGCATGAATTTTAATTGGAAACAATTCAGACGCCCTGATTGTTTTACGTTTCGAGACCCCCGAATTTAGTCCAATGCTATGTGGAGGCCACCCCGACACTGTACTGCAAGCGGGAGTTGCGTGTAATAAAGAATAATAAAAAGAAAATAAATAGTAATAGGAAGAAAATTTCACATTAGAGAAAAAAAATTTTGTTATTACATGTAGAGCCGCCTTAAAGTTATGAAATTTTTTTAACAAAAAACACTTTTTTTCAACGCTGAATATCTCGGAATATATGTATTTAGAAAAATTATTTTTAAATTTAGACGTTAAGAATTTTCTGTTACTGAAGATTCTTAACTTTTTAGACGTTAAGCATTTTCTATTATTGAAGATTCTTAACTTGATCGATATTGTGTAGATTTTGTGCCTTCATGGATTGGAGAGTATAATTACTTGTACCATTAACACCTAGCTAAAAATTAGCGTTATTTTCTTGAATTAAGAGTTCTTATTCTGATCCCTCTAATAGCTTAATTGGAAAAGCACCTGACCGGAAATAAAAAATCTTGTGGTTCGATTTCCAATGGAGTGAAGATGGAGTAGGATCTTTTTTTCAAGAAGTAATTTTAATTAAAAAAAAAAACTTTCAAAAGAAAAAAAATGTTTGTTTTTACATGTAGAATGAGTATTTGTGAAGCAAAAATAATTTGGGAAAACTTTTTTTTTCAATTTTAACTCTTATATTTTTTATCAATATTTTGAGGAAATAACTATTAGAAAAAATAAATGAAATGGCAAAAAATGAAAACAAAAATGTTTTTCCCAGAATTTTCTTCACAAATACTCATTCTACAGGTAAAAACAAACATTTTTTCTCTTTGAAGTTTTTTTTCAATAATACATAAATTTGTAGATATTGAGCGTTGAAAAAGTGTTTTTTTCTTCAAAAAAATTAAAAGCTAATGACTTAAATTTTTAAACCAATTTGGATCTTTATCAATATCGGAATTTTTGAATTCTAAATTTAATAGTGACATACTTCAATGTATTCCAAGAATGAGAAGTTCTCGAAAGGTACGGTTTGCTCTTCACACAATTTTGAAAGCCTAAAAGTGTAGACGAGCAGCCAAATAAAGTATTTTTCATTATCATTTAAACATAATTTAATTTAAATGTTATAATTTTTAGCAAGAAGTTTAATCATTTTCAATTAAAAAAGGTAGTTTTTAGGTTAGGTAATTTTTTAAATTTTAATCAATTTTAAACAAATGTATATTTTTTAAAGAAATGAGGCGACTGAAAACGAATTTTTACTTTTTGTTGGAAGCCTGTTTTAATGTAAATATTATTTTTAGACTGGATGACTATCAAAAATTTTTTCATTTAACATTAGAACTATAGTTTAAAAATATGTTTTTATTCATGTGATTTTGAAGTACGCTAAGAATGGTACATTTTTCAAAATTTTAAATGTTTTAGTTATTTTTTTAAACATAATCTCTCTTTCAAAATTAATTTATTTTAGTTGAGCATTCATGTATTTAATTCAAAAATCGTCTTTTCGCGTTGAAAGTTCAACTATTTTGGTAAAAAATCTACTATATTGATAAAAATTAGTTTTTTTTTTGAGTTAAAAGTTACTGTTTCAAACTGAAAATTTAGCTATTCTATTTTTAGTAGATAATTTTCCTTATTACATTTATTTTTCTGGTTTGAAAATTATTAATTTTAGTATAAGATAATTTGGTGTCATGTTGAACAATTTAAAAAATTTTTTAAAATGTATTTTTTTGTTTGAAAATGTAGCTATCTATTTTATTGAAAATTCTACCAGTTGGTTGAAAATTTATGAGTTTTTAAAAAAATTCGTTTTTTTCATCAAATTTTTTTTCAAATCGTTGTTTTTGATTAATGAATCATTTTTCAGCTGAAACTTGAAGATGAATCATTTTTTAATTTAAGTTTAATTTATTAATTTATAGTTGGAAATTTATCTTCCTTAGTTGGAAATTAAAATTAATTTACATTTTTTTGTTTAAAATTCTCCTTCTTTTATAGAAAACTAAATCTTTTTGCTGAAAATACATTCTTTTGAGTTGCAAGTTCAATTGCTTTTTTGAAGTTAAATTGCTTTGAGTGAAAATTCATCCTTCGTTTGAAAATTCTCGATTTTAGTTGAAAAGTCTTCTCTTTTGTTAAAATTTAACTATTTGCTTCAGAATTAATTTTTCCTTTACTTAAAAATATATTTTTGTCGGAAAGTTTAATTATCCCATTTAGGTGGAAATTTTATTGTTTTCAGCCGAAAATTCAACATTCATTATTTATGAAGAAGAAACTATTTTCAATCTCTAAAGTGTGTCTGAGCCCTGGAAATCATTTTGTAAAGCTCAATAAAAAAATTAGAGTGATTCGGTGAAGATAGAAAGCAATTCGAAGATAAAGAATGACTCTTATTAGCGATAAGTCCGCGATAAGATTAAGCTGATTAACCGTATCTGTTTTTGTTTGAAAAAATTAATATTTTTAGTTTGAAAGATGCAATTAAAAATAATATGACTACTCTCAAGGTCATGTTTATCAGATCTCAGGACAAATTATGAATGAAACAGTTTGTATAGTTGTACAATATTTTTAATGACTCAATGAATTGTAAAGATAAATGCGGTAATTTGGACAAATCAGAATCTTATCGATATGTTGAATTATGATAAAGAAAGAGAGATAAAAAATGGACTTAAGATTAAGACTACTGAAAAATCACATTTTCTCTAATCAATCTGAGCTCTCAGTGAGGAATATTCGAGTGCATCCAAATGCATGATAATTAAATATTTGAAAGTGAAATGTCTCTGCTAAAGTTTACCACAATATTTTTATTTGTTATTGTCCAATACAGCGATGAATACAGAATTCTTGGATTGTTTCCATTCAATGGAAAGTCTCATTTTGTTATGTTCGAGCAAGTGATGAAAGAACTGGCAAAAAAAGGCCATACAGTGGACGTGGTTAGTCACTTTCCATTAAAGGAAAAAGAAAAAAATTATAATGATTTAAGCTTAAAAGGAAGTTTTCGAAGCACTCAACACAGTTTAAATTTTGAAATTCTCTACACCTTTATGAAATCCATCTCATGGGTAAAAAATGGTTTAATCATGGAAATGAACCCTCTTTGTGATTTGCTGGGTCATCCGGTGATGGAGGATTTGAGAAAACCTAAGCAGTCTTACGATTTGATTGTGACAGAGGTAAGCAAAAACTGGAAAAGCTAAATTCCAAAATAAATTATCACAGCAAATAACTAAAGTTTAAAAAGTTTCTTATTTTATTACAACACTATTTTTCTGAAACAAATGAGTATTGATAACTAAATATTTTTGTAGTCTTGAAATTTATTGCAGACTCCTCTGGTAATAATTATTAGTCTCGGTTCTAGTATAATATATGGAATTATTTTTGATTCACATTACATTTCTTTAAATTATTTGGAGTTTTTGAAATTATTTGTATTATTTCGAATTTTTTTTCTAACCTAAATTTGAGATAACCGCTGCAATTATTATTCAATCCTAATGATCAAGGGCTGATTTTATTGCTTTAACGATTCTTTACAAATCTGTTCGGTTGGGTTTCAATTAAATTAAAATTATTTAGAAAAAGTGTTTTTACAGATTAATACGTAACTGTATCATTCATAAATTTTTTAAAAAATAAATCCGAACCAAGCAAGATTTTGTTCCTAAAGTTCTGCCGTGATTTGATAAAACACTGTTAACTGCAAAAAATCAAAAATAATTTTTTTATGTTGTTGAAATCGTGGAAAAATATACACCTCATTATTAAAATAATTTTACCAAATTGTTATTATATTTTTAAATAATTAATGCTGATTTTGAAAAAAATATATGGTCGGCCGTTTAAAAAGCTGATCAAATTTCCAAGAGAGACGGCGAGCCTGATATTTAAAATAGGCTGTCAATTTTTTTTATAAATAACAAATATAATGAAAAAATTGCTATTTTCCTATTTTACGTTCCCATTACTCGTCAATAACATCAAAATTCTTCAAATCCCCTAAGTTTTATAGAGCAACATTAGTTAAAGACCATCTATTGTTATGTAATAAAAAAAATTATTCTCAGCAGATTATTTGTTTACAGAATATTTGTTAAGATTTTCCATAATTTTTAGTTTTCTTTAGGTTGTATTAGAAGAAATTTTCATAAAAACAATATAATGATGATATTTCTTTTCTTGAAATTATTATTGTTAATATTATAAACAAATTTAATAAACAAATGCATTGATCAGCCCTTTTTCGACAGAAAAATTCGGTTTTCTCTGTCACTTTTTTAATTAGGAACTTTTTGCTAATTTTATAAAAATTGATAAATTGATTATTAATTTTTAGGATTTTTTTAAACGGCAGAGGCCTCAATAATATATTTTTTGTTAAATTTTTAAATAACATAATAAAATTAATGAAATATTTATGAGTGTTACTAACATTGTCATAAAGTTCCCAACTGAAAGGACTGGCATTGAAAAAAATAACTATTTCTTTTTGCCGATAAATGCCCGAATAATACCATTTATTTTCAGGATAAAATTATAAGTCGATTTTAACTTTTTTCTTTAATGAAACTAATAAAATTTTGCATTAAACTCTCATGGCCAACAGCAATGGTAATGTTAAAAAAATTATTGAGTATGTTATAAACAAATAAGTGAATGAAAATGGTTTCGTGAGGATTGGCGGCGATTCTTCACTTGCTTCGCACTAAATTTGAACAATTTATGGACATTAGGATTTTCTTAGTTAAATTAATAAAAGTTAATAAATTATTATTTTATTTTAAAAATTGATCACATATTACTTGGGAATAGAACCTAAGTATCATATTTAGTAACCAAATAAAAGTGAATAATTGTTTAACCTACCTTAATTAACAATTAAATTATTTGGCTATTTTTGGAGGTACAAACTTGATTTTTTCCATGAAACTAACTGTAAAGAACTAACTTCTAGATTTTTAAGAACAGTTTAAAGGCATTAAACAATTTATTATTGTAAAGAACAATTGTTTGATAAGATTTTTATCATTTTATGTATTTATAAATTAAATATTTTTTATGGAATTAACAGATAGTTATTCAGAAATGATTGTTTGCTATAAATCGATAACATTTGATAATTGTATAACCAAACTTATTGAATAAATGCATTGATTCGCTATTATTCAGCATTTAAACTTTTTTTTGTGATCAAAAGTTACTAACACATGTTTTAACTTTTTAAATAGTTGCAGTATAAATAATTAAAACAATTAAAAAGTATTAATAAGTCGAAAATGATATAAAAATTTACAAAGAAAATGAATGAAATCATTTGTAAAAAATTGTTTTATTTTTGAAATTGACAACTAAATTAAATATTTCAAAGTAAAAGCTTTTAAAATTATAGAAATCTAAAGTTTTATCAATTTAAAAAAATTATGATTTAACTTAAAAAATGATTGGACGAACTTTAATAAATTCAAAACATGCATTCATCTTTATTTCCACCGTACACAATGAAAAAAATTTCAACTTTGGACCTTAAAAATTGATTAATTCTAAAAAAAAAATTCAAAATAAAAAGTAATTACAAATCCGAAATAATATTTTGTACTTAATCCCTTCAAAATTTATATTAATTTAAGCAAATTTAATCGTTTAGAAATTAACAATTTTCAAATTGTCAATTACACTTTTCGAAATTCAACCAATTCAATTTCAGTTTCAAATTTAATAATTTTAGATTTAAACATTCTAAATAGATTGGTTTCAATTTTTAATGCACAAAACTTTCTGTTTTTTAAATTCTTCGAAATTGCAGAGGAGTATCAAAATGATAGACTTAATAGCTGCAAACATTTCAGTTTAAAGAATTTCTAATTAAACTATTTTAAATTAAAACACTCTAGAGCAAATTCAGATACTGAATTTTTTTATTTAAAAAATGTTCCAAAGAGATGCACCTTTGAAACTTAGTTAGAAAAGAAAAAACTATTTTTTTATTAAATAATTAAATAATTTCTTTAACTTTTACTGTTTTTTTTAGATTTCAGAATTGTCTTGGAAAACGCTACATTCTTAATTTTTCCCTATCATAAGTTTAAATTTTGCGATTAAAATTGAAATAGTTGAATTTCGAAAAGTATAAATGAATATTTAAAAAAAGGTAATTTGTAAATGATCTAAATTTACTTACAGTATTCTAAGTAGTTTAAATGTTTAAATTAAAATTGAAATTGTTGAATTTCGAAAACTATAATTGAGAATCTAAAAATTGTTAATGTCCAAACAATAACTTATAATTTTGAACGTTTTTTTATAAATAATTCAAATTGAAAGGTAAGAATTGAAAATTGGTCTATTATGACTAGTGAAAATGCAGGTGAATATTTTTAAATTCAGAAGCTTTTTATTTAAAATATTTAATTTACTTTCCAATTTCAAATTGACCAATTTTGATCGTTTCAAAATTAAATTTATTAAAATTCAAAAGTTTTCGCTTTTAAATTATTGAATTTTGAATGTTTTCGATTGGAAATAATAATATTTTCATTCCAATGAATTTTGAATATCCTATTTTTGAAAATTCTATTCGGAAAATATTTCGTTTTTAACGTTTTGAAATTAAATAATATCGTTTAATTCTAAAAACTTTGAATTAGAAATAAGACAATCATAATTTATTTCAGTTCAAATATTTGTTAAGCGTAATACTCATTATTTAAATAGTTGCTCCTGGTAATCTGTACGAAACAGGCGTACGCTAAATATGTTAGAATTATTGAATTTATTTTAGAATTATTATTTTTTTAAATGTAACGTATGATATTTAATTTTTTTATGATTATACTGTGAAATTTTATCACATGATTAAAATCTAAGTATGTTTGAAAGCTTTGCGGTTTCAGTCAATAATTAAGAGTTTGGCTGTAAATCCATATATTCAAATATTCAAATATAATTGTTTTTATGTATTTTTGACATTCATGTATCGATTAAATAGTTTTCCAAGACTGAAAATATTGTTAAATAAAACATCTATCAACATCTTTTTTTTTAATCAGATATTTATGTCGCCATGCTTCTTAGCTTACGGACACCACCTAAAAATTCCAGTAATTGGTGTAACTACCAGTATTTTGTATGAATGGATGAATCATCCAGTTGGAAATCCAGCCAATCCTGCTTTTGTACCTAATTCATTTCAAGGCTCTACAGAATTTATGAATTTTCCTGAAAGACTGATAAATACCATAAAGTATTTCTATATGAAACATATGTTCAGTTATTATTCACAACCACAAAACAGTTACGTGGAGAAATATTTTGGACCTGGTTTTCCGAGTATTGATGAACTTCAGAAAAATGTATCATTAATTTTGGTCAATTCTCACTATAGTCTGAATGGAGTCAGACCTTTAACGAATGCAGTGGTTGAAGTTGGAGGCGTTCATATACAAGATAATGAAGAAAAATTACCACTTGTAAATATTTTTTTCATTTAATTTTTTGTTAATTCGTCCTAATGAAAAAATTATGAAATTGTTACTTTCTTTAGGAAATACAAAAATGGTTGGACGAAAGTAAGGAAGGATGTGTTTACATAAGTTTTGGATCCATGGTAGTCACGGAATCTTTTCCAAAATATTTATTAGACGCTTTTTATCATGCATTTATAAAGTTAGCACCTGTCCGATTTTTAATTAAAATCAGTGATGCAACTAAATTACCTTCAGGTCTTCCGAATAATGTGAAAACATTCACGTGGGTTCCACAATTGCAAGTGTTGAGTAAGTTCAAGTATGACTTAAACATTATTTAAAAGTCTTTATGCTTTCCAATCCTTCCTCACTTATAATCTTTAGCACATTCTCTTTCAAGGTTTATATTTTTGTACATTTTTCTTTCCTTAGCTTCCCCTCAAAATTCCATACATTGTTTTCTGAATTAGTAGTATTTTTTCCTTTGTGCTTCTTCTCTCACCATATATCCATGAGTCCTCTTGCCCACCCTTAATGATCACTTTAGATACTTTTTTTGCAACCTCTTAATTTATTCTTTTTTTCTTCATCCCCATATTTCAGCTTCCATCCTATCAAACAACCACATTCTCCCCCAATATTTTTTAAATATTCTCTGTCACATTGTTTGTACCTATTTTATTACCCTCTATGTTATATATTCTTTATCTATGTTGAATACCTCTATGTAAACTCTTCTTCTTCTATAAAACTTTACTCCATTTTACACCATCTTTTCATAAGTCTGTTCTTTAAATCCACTTTTGCCATTTGTTTTTCTCTTTCTCCTTCCCTTAATACCGTTTTTACTTCCTGCATCTCTACATTTCTCTCTATGTTTTTCAACTCTTTTTCATTCCTCCTTTAATGTTCTTTTTCTCTAATCTTAGAACGCCTATCTATATACTATTTTATCTTGTTGTCTCTCTCCTTCTCTTTCCTTTCTTTTATTTTCAGTATTTATATAATTCTTTCGTTATCCTTATTACCACTGTTCCCACCGCCAAATGCTTAGTTTGAGTTTTTAATTTGCTTTATTCTATTTTCTAATTCTGACTTTTATCCCCTTTCCTAATAATAACTGTTTCAATTGAGCCCAAGCTATTTGCCTTAACATATACTTTCCTTTCAGGCCAAATTATTAATACTTCTCGAAACTCCATATAAAGTCCTTTTTATTATAGCTACTTCCCTCTTATGTTCCCTTTTACTAAGTTTTCATTGGATTATTTGCTCTCATCACCCTCTTTTCCTATCCTACGCTTCATACGTCCTCTATCTCTGCTCTTGCATCTATCCCTTTTGATATTTTCTCTCCCATCTTATCATTGTTAGCCTATTATTGTCATTCCCACTCTCCCCATCACCAAATTCCTGCTTTGTGTTTTCTATCTTCCCTAACCTACTTTCTAACTTCATCTATTTTCTAAGTGAGGAAATTTCTCTCCTAATTTCTTGCTATTTTTCCTCCTACCTTCGCTTTTGCATTTGTCCTTCATCTTTATTGCCTCTGTCATTATTTTGGACATTTCTGTTAAGGAAGCTTTTACATATTAGTTAATGTTAAAAAAAGGGGTAGGGTTTTTTTGTTAAGATCTGGCATGTGTGCGTGGGTGAGGGGAGGGGTCTTTTAGACTCAATTACAAATAAATAATTTAATCTCATTATAAAATGTATGTCTAAATACCTTTAAGCAGTATTGATAGAAGAGAACATTTACATTGTAAATGATTATTCAATGCCCGGAAATAATTATGTTTTTTAAATTTTGCTACGTCTCTAAGAATTTTCTTTTTAATTTTTAAGCAGATTCAAAAATGAAGTTATGGACAAAAATTATTTTTAAGAATTAAAAGAAATTCGAATCTTTTTAATAATTCTGAAAGATTTTTTGATTAACTTCTTGAAAAATTTTCAAATGATTTAGGCTTAAATTTAAAAGGATAATGCTAAGTTGTGAAGATTTCGAAATGTGTAAACAAAATATGGAAGGTTTAAGACAATTATTTAAATGTGGTAAGATTTAAACAAATTTGAGATCAAATCAATTTTGCAGGTTTCTCAATAAAATGAAAAAAATATTCTGAAGATTCATAGAAATATTTCAACGGACGTTTTTTTAAATTAATTTTAAGAGAAAAATAAAAAAAGTTTCCAAAACCTTTTAATATATTCCGTAAAATTTTGAAAAAGAGTGTAAAAGAATTTAAGGTGAAATTTTCAAGAAATTTTTTGTATGATAATATTTATTAAAAAATGAACTTTAAGTGAAAATTGAAAAATATTTCGAAAGATTTTCTTAAATTTAGAAAAAACGATAGGTTTGTTTAAAAATGTCAAATGAAAACTTTAGAAGCTTTAAAATAATGCTGAGAGGTCTCAAGTCAATAAACACATTTTTTTCCAAAGATGTATCAAATATTTTTTTTGTTTCTTCTAAACTAATAAAAGTCCTAAGTATATTTTAAAAAAGATCCATTATTTTTTAATTTTCTTTAATATTTTCAGGAATTTAAGAGGCTTTGAATAGACTTGAAAATTTAAAAACTTCGAAGCATTTCCTAAAATTAATCAAACATTCTTTCATTCTTCTGACCTTCTAAAAGTCCTTAATATCGTCTAGAAAGGTCTAATTTTTCCTCATATTTTTCTAAAATCTCTAAAATTATTTTTTAAAATCTTGTATATTATTTTTGATACATCTTAAGTATTCAAAAATATCTTCTAATTTTCTCAAGAGCATTAAAAAAATTTTCTATTTAGAAAATGTTTATTATTATTTTTTAAATAATACAAAAAATGTTACTCTAAAAATCGATCGGTCTCCATCGGACTGAAAACTGTTGGAAATAACCAGAAATTTGTGCTTGTTTTTTAAATCACCCTGCAAATTTTTAGATTTATACTGAGAATTTGAGTGCTAATATTGTTAGACGATTTTTAATTAATGTTTTTAATGATTTAGCGACTTTAAATTTAAATTATTCCGAATCGATTATAGTTTCAAATTCAGATATTGAAAATTTCAGGATTTAAATTTAAATAAGGTTGATTGAATATTTTAAACTCAACTTACAAATAAGAATTTCGAAATGAATGTCTTGAAATTCTGCAATTTCAAAAATCGAAAAAATACCGATCTTGTTTTCTATTTTTTTTTTAATTTTCAATATTCAATATAATATCCCAAAATTCTACGACTTTTAATTAACGATTTCAAAAATTGAATCATTTTAAGTTAAAAAACGTTTAGTTGAAATATTTCAAGAATGAAGTGCTAAAAGTTAAACTATTTAAATTTAAAATCTCAAAAATTGTGCGTTTAAATAAAAATATGTATGAGTTGTTATAGCAGCAGTTAATTTAATTTCTTTATGCCATTATTTGTAGAAATTGCACTGATATGATTATAAAATTGATTTAAAAGATATAATACATAAAATCCTTTTTTTTAGAACACAAAAATATAAAGATATTTGTCACGCATGGTGGATTGATGGGGACTTTGGAATCAATTTTTTGTCGTGTCCCAATGATTGGAATTCCCCTTTTCGGCGACCAGTTTCTGCATGTTGAACGTTACGTGCAAAAGAAAATTGCTGTCTCATTAGACTGGACAACTATTGATGGAGACAAATTCACAACTGCAATTTCGGAAATTCTCAAAAATTCTATTTACAGGTATGTAATTTTATTTCCTTGTCTTGCTGTCTAATTTTTTTAAAATATTGATGAAATACACAATTTTATTTTATTTTCAGAAATAATATCGAAAAGTTGTCAAAATTGTACATGGATAGACCCAAAAGTGCAAAAGAAACTGCAATTTTTTGGATTGAGTATATTGGAAGAAACGGAAATGTCCTCAAATCTCCGGCGGTTGACTTGGAATGGTGGCAGCTGGAACTTCTCGACATATATCTTTTTGTCTTAGTTATAGTTATGACTTTACTCTATTTAATTTATTTTGTCTGTAAAAAATTATTTTTGTACCTAGCATGTCTTCTGAAATCAAACAAAAAATTGTCGTCTAAAAAGAAACAGTAAATTAAACAAACTAACGTAATTTATATAATTTGATAATAAATCGATGTTAAAAATATATTTTTTCATTTTTTATGAGGGGGTTTCTATAAACGACGATGCCTAATTTTTGGGATTTTTGTCCAACCACCACCTTCAATTTATTTTAAATTTACTTGAATTACCTTGAACTTCATTGGAAACTTTTAAGTCCTTTGAAAGTTAAGTATTCTTTTGAATTCTTCTGACTTCTTTAAAATCTTCTGAATTATTATGAATTCCCTGAAATCCTTGAATCCCTCGCAATTCTTAGAATTTCTCGAAATTCCTTAAATTTTTTAAAATTTCTTTAATTATTTTAGATTCCTTACATTTGTTTAATTTCTCGAATTTGTCTATGTTCCGTCAATACATTACAATTTTTTAAATTCCTGTATTGACTGGAACCAAACAGAAGCACGTTTTAAAAAAATTCAGCTAAATTCATGAATATTTATATTTTATTTATTCACGTTCAAGGTAAGTGAAAAAACTCTAGTAATCCACTCGGCGACTCAGTTTCTCGAGCAGGTAATCCGATGTAATCCACTTGTAGTCCGTAGTAATTTAAGTAATTCAAAGCAGTCTCAATACTATGGGGAAATACACTTGTAAGCCGGAGTAATCTTCTTGTTATGCGAAGTAATCTATTAGCAGTCCTGGGTAATTCAGTTTTAATGCAGAGCAATTCGCTTGTAATACAAAGTGATCCAAATTAAGCCACTTGTAACAGAAGTGATTCGAAGTAATCTGCTGTCCCAGATCGCAAAATGTCCGCATGGAGCCCGCATGATGCGGGCGCGATGTGTAGATTAATCCGCACGTCGTGAGGGCAAGATTGGCTACAGATGTGTCAGCAATTGAGTCGCTTATGCGCCGAATGGCGTGTCCGCACGCATGCGTCGCATGGCGTGTTAGCGATATATAGAGAAAAATATTACGTCTGATCACACACTTATTGCAGGCACAATTTTTCTGGATGATGTCAAACTTCTTCAATAAGAGTATAATTTAAATGCGCGTGCGATATTTTAAACGGCAAAGTTGTAAAGTAAGCTTTAAAAGATTTTTTAAAAGCAAATTTGTTTTTAGATAATATAAAGGAATGAAAAAATAATTATACCTAAAATTTTGACTTCTTTCTACTCCATCAAAATTAATCGGATAAGTTATGTAATCTTTAAAATAGAACTTTTAAGCATTCAGGTTTCTTACATTTTAATAATTCATGGCACGCTTTAAAAAAGGGATACCTCGTGCAAAGGGTTTTTCTATTTCTTGTATCGATTTTTTAAGGTTTTAAAATGTATTTTGAAAAAATTTAAATATATAGATCATACTGTTTTTTATATACAAGAATATATTTTAACGTGATGAATAACGTTGAAGTATTACTTTCCACTTGCAGAATCATAACTGAAGTTATAAATGAGAGTTACAGCTTTTTTTAAATACCCACGTTACTCCGACAACTTGTAGCCATGGTGGCCACATGCTACGTGGCACATTGTGGACACTGTGTGCAGACACAGTAGGATTTACGTACGATCTGCAAGTCGTGCGGGCACTGTGTAGCTACTTTCGCAGACATATCACGCTCTCAGGCCGTGCGGCCTGCGTGCTGCTGAAATCCACTTATAATCTGCAGTAATCAACTTGAAATCCACTGTTATAAAAGTAATTCTGAGTAATTTAGTTTGACTCTAAGTAATCTTGTAATACTAAGTAATCCAGAGTAGTCCATTTGTTTTCTTTCTTTTCTTCTTAACTACTTAACTACTTGACTACTATTTAACGACTTAGTTAAAAGTTAAATTATTTTGTTAAAAATTCATCGTTTGGTTGGAGATGCATTATCTTAGCTTAACAAATATTTTCTTTCGTTGAAAATTAGACTATTTTGTTAAAAAATTGTTGTTTTTTTTGGCTGATAATTTATATTTCACCTGAAAATTATTTTGTTGTAGTTTTTTAAATTGATTATGTTTTTAATGTCAGCAAAATAAATTTTAATTAATTTAGAATATTTGAGGAAATATAGGAAATTTCAGAAGGATGCAGGGAATGCGGAATATTGAATGAAATCAGGGTATTCGAACATTTTGGGAAATCCAGGGAATTCATAATATTCAAAAAATTCAGGAAATTAAGAGAAATTGAGGATTTTAGAAAATTCGAGGCTTTAAGAAATTCTAAGTAATTTAGAGAATTGAGGGAACTCAGAATATTCAAGAAATTAAGGGAAATCAAAATGCTCAAGGAATTCAGGAGATTCAGCAAATTCCAGGAACTAAGGGTTCAGATATACAGACATACAGATTTAGACGAGTAATTAAGGATTTACTAAAGTTATCTCAAGTTCAAAAATAACGATTGTCAAAAACGATTAATTTAACAAAGGAAAATATTTTCTTCGTTAAATGTAAATAATTTTAGAAGAGAATACGGAGGCGATCTTCAGAAAAAATCAAAGGTTAAAATGATTTATTTAAAAGTAGTAAAAATCTACAATTATTGGGATTTGGTGCCAAATGAATTTTTTAATAGCGCTTGTGCTCAAAAAAGATTACCCCTTTTTTCAGGAAATAGAAAATTCAATTTGAAAGAAAATATCAATTGTTTATAAGCAAATATAATTTTTTTCTTTTAAACAAAAAATTGTTTTGCACGTTATCATACATTTCTTATTGTGAATTTATGAAAATTGCATTTCCTTCATTCACATATTGATTACTTTCCAAAAAATGTGAGTAATTGTAGTGAAGAGTAGGCTGAAAGGTTTGAATAAAAAATAAAAAACACTTCACTGGAAAGGTCATTTGAGAACAAAAGAATAAGATAATCAAAGAAATCTAACTAAAATAAGTCTAATTAGAGAATGTAAAATAACATTAAAAAAATTTTCTTTCAGGAGAACAAAAATAATATTTGTTTATAAGTAATTTACAATTTTTTAAGCAAAATCAATATTTTTATCTTTCGAAGGGTGATTTCTAGTATGTATGCTAAACAAAATTCTTTGTCGAAATCTAAATATAGCAGAAAGACCATTTTAACGTTTATAAATTGTGAGATAACGTCTGTAGAATGGCGTTTAAGATAAAAAGCACCAAAGTATTCATTAGTTACATTTCTATTTGAAATCTTTATTGATATATAAATCCGTTTTTTCAGTTATAATTAGAAAAAATGAGAATATATTTTCTTAACTTATCCGCAAATCAGAATTTGTGCGATATAAATTGCAGTCTCTCACGATTATAATTTGTTTTACACTTTACTTGATTTTGTTCCAAATAAAGAAATACATTTTTCCCGGTTTTGCACTTATCGCAACTTCCTTCACCGTGAAGCAAACCCAAAAAAGTAATTCAAGAATGTAACATGCTTCTACAAAAAAGGATATTCCAGGACTATTTAAATCAATATTTCATCAAAAAAGATCAATTTTCCACAACCTTGTTGAATCTTCAAGCCAAAAAATTAATTTTCTACATGAAAATATAAATTTTTAAACAAACAAGATCCTTTTATAGACGAAAATATAAATTTGCAAAAAAAAAGTTCATTTCAAACGTAAATAGTTATAATTTCAACTAAAATTTATTAAATTAATTTTTCTAGTGAAAAATAGGATTTATTTAAGGAAAATACATGAAAAAATACTTAAATTTCAATCAAAT
The DNA here is from genome assembly GCF_010883055.1 of Belonocnema kinseyi. Taxonomy (NCBI): domain Eukaryota; kingdom Metazoa; phylum Arthropoda; class Insecta; order Hymenoptera; family Cynipidae; genus Belonocnema; species Belonocnema kinseyi. The sequence goes on along the minus strand of NC_046662.1, from coordinate 5,728,322 downwards.
AGTTAGATTTTTGAATGAAAACGAGAAATTTTCGACAAATAATTTATTAATTATATTTTCAGTTTAAAAAGTTAATTTTCTACCAAAGAAATTACTTTTGAACTAATCTTTAACTAATAGAATACATTTTAACAAAGTAGTTTCACTTTTAATCTAATAGTCGAATATTTGAGGTGAAAATATGAATTTTCTACAAAACGGTTGAACTTTAAATAAAAAAATGTAAATTTTCAACGAAAAAGTTCATTTTCAATCGAAATAGATTACGTTTATTTAATTAAAATAATTTACATTTTATATGTTTGTTTGTTCTGTCAGCTGAGCAAGTGTCGAGCTAATTTAAAAAATAAGGTTTCCTGAATTTATCGCTCATACATTAAGTAATAAAACTTATATTATCACGTGTCTTGTGAGAAAAATGGCATAAAAGCCAATGTTCAGATCTAATTTTAAAATAATTGCGTGATCAAACATTTTATGGTTCCTATTATTGTTGACATTTGTAGCTCTTTTTTTAAAGTCGCACAATTTTTCCCTTTTCATATATTGTCGTATCCCGCGCAGTTTAAATGCACAATGAAATTTTTTCTTTTTTATTATATTTTTGTTGAGGTCAAAATATTAATTTTCGATTTTTTAAGAAAATTCAAAAACTCATCATATTCTTGTCTGCATGTCTGTCTGTCTACGAGCATGATTACTTATGAAAAATTTTTTCTAATAGATTGACTTTTGGTACACTCTTCTAGTGTCCTAAACTAAAGGCCAAGTTCGTTAGCCAGCCATTTGGATTAAAATTCAAAAAGTGAGCGCATTTTTATTATTTTTAAGACCACTTTTCTCAATTTAAAAACTCTATACAAATATTCAGAGTATTTGAAAAGATAAACAATTGATCATTATTAGTTTGTTATAAAAGTACAAATTAACAGAGTTATAGAATTTACAAAATTCCAAAAAACAAACGAAAATAAACATTTTTAACCAAATAATGTACGATATGAAAAAGAGTCAAGAGAAGAAGAATTTTAACTTTTAAATTCCCTATAAGATTATCATAAAAACTTTTTGGATTTAAAAAAAAATAAAAATTAAGATTTGCACCGCATAACAAATGATGGAAAATAAAAAAATTACATTTTTTCATTCAAAAATATCACAGTATTTTAAAGATTCTCAAATATGTAAATGCATTAAAA
>NC_046662.1:5716115-5727023 GCF_010883055.1 Belonocnema kinseyi | reverse complement strand
GTGCCAACGCATGCGCAATTTTTTTTAATGCATTTACATATTTGAGAATCTTTAAAATACTGTGATATTTTTGAATCAAAAAATGTAATTTTTTCATTAATTTTTCGAATTATTTTGGAGATAAGTCTACGAAGTGCAGCATAGACTGGACGAAGACTCAGAAAATATAAATAGCTTCAAGGAGATGTGTGATGCCCTCATAACACCTGATCAAGAATGCCCAGCCATCATTACCGAGGAGGTGAAAAAAGTATTAAGAGGGATGAAGAACTATTCCGCACCGGGACCAGGTTGTATCAAAACCTTCTGGTGGAAGAAGTTTCCTTCAACCCATTAGCATTTGGCCCATATTTTCATCTCATATTTAAAGTCGGAAGAGCCGATTCCGGAGTGGTTAGTGGAAGGGCGCACAATACTCCTGCCGAAAATAGGCAACTTAGCTGACTAGAAGAATTACAGGCCAATTACTTGTCTGAACACACTGTATAAGATATTCACAGCTATCCTAAATGATAGGATTCTTCGGGCAATTGAACCTGTATGGCAAGAAATGTATGAACAACGAGGTTCAAGGAAAGGTGTAGCCGGATGTCGGGAGAACCTGCTCATCGATAGTTGTGTCTGCAAAGATGCAGCATTCTACTAGCGTGACCTATCGATGGCCTGGATTGATTATCGGAAAGCTTTCGATTTGACCTCCCATAGACTTATCACCTGTCTTTTGGAAAGCTTAAAGGTTCATCTGCAAATCGTTAGGTGCATAGAGAGATTGATGCCGCTTTGGAAAACCAGATTTACTATCTTATCTGGAAAAAATCATGTGACAACTAACAAGGTCGCCTTACAGAGAGGTGTTTTTCAGGTCGTCATCATGAGCCCACTTCTCTTTTGCCTTACATTATTGCCACTATCTCTAGCACTTCGCCATTCCGAAGGGTACTTGTGCGGCAAACCTGCAGATCGAAAGTACAAGGACACTCATGTATTTTACATGGACGATCTTAAGATCTATGCTAAAAACAAAGAGCAACTACATCTACCTCTAGGGATTGTCGAATGATATACTAAGGAAATTGGAATGGAATTTGGGTTAGACAAACGCGCCTAGGTTTATTTGAAGCGAGGAAAACTTAATGGCATTCCTGACGATCCTGAGCTCGTTGATAGAAGCGCTATACGACACCTTTGCGCTGGAGAGACTTATGCATAGCTGGGCGTAGCACAGAGCCGCATTCAGGATGTTACATCTATAAAGGATACTCTTCGAAGCAGATACACACGTCTCATCCGGCGAAATTGGTCTTCTGAATTGTCGGCGAGGAACAAAGTATCTGCAACGAACATGCTTGCCGTCCCAGTAGTACTCTATTCATTTGGAGTAGTTCCATGGACGAAGAACGAGCTCAGATCCTTTGATATCGTAACAAGAAAGGTTATGCACATGACCAAAAGCATGCATCTTAAGTCTTCTGTTCCGCGACTGTACAGTGGAGGCCGTCAAGGTGGTCGCGGAATATTGAGCCTTGAATGTCTTTCCAACAGGATTATTCTGGGTACAGCACATAGAGTCGCAAATGGAAGAGACCCTCTTTTTAAAATGGTCAGGAATCACGAAAAAGTGGACAAAGGAGCGTTTCTTTACAAAGCAGCGGAGGAGGCTGCTGAAACACTTGGACTTAACTTCAGTATTAGGGGTGAGCAAAATGCATCAAATCTGGTCTATCTCGAATACTCACTCCTGAAAGCCCGGACTAAAAAAGCACAAGAGAAAAACTTTCGTGAACAGCTCCTCGATAAAAGGATAAACAGTATCTTCCACAGAAATGTGGAGGATCAGTCAATGTCGTGTGAGCTAACGTTTCCTTTCCTTAAATCGCCCGGATTGAAGTCTGGTACGGAGGGTTTCTTTTTTGCATGCCAAGACGATGTCATTTCCACCTTAACATACCGTCGCCATATTTTGAGTTTGAGTCGCCACATTCCCGATGATAGCTGCAGGGCGTGCCATGCACACCCTGAGCATTTAGCTCACATGCTATCTAGTTGTCCAACTCATGCGGGAAAGACCTACATCCAAATGCACAATGCGGCACTAAGAGTGCTTTATTACCATCTCTCTCACTCTTTCTCGACAATTGTTTCTGATGCACACTCGAGGCCAGACATGGTTCTTCTTGACTTCGAGAAGCAACCCATTTTCGTTATCGACTTTTCGGCAACAGCTGACAAAAACATCATAGCCAAAAAGAATGAAAAGAAAGAGAGGTATAGAGACCTTATAAGGGAGTTTCAACGAATGTACCCGGAATATTCTATTAAACTAATCGTCCTTATCATCGGCGTTCTTGGAGCTGTCAAGTTTTCGCTCGTTAATAGCCTGAAAAGCATTCCTGCGTGTCAAAAATATGCTAAAACACTTGCGGGAGAAATGAAGAAGGCGGTTGTCCTTGGATTGCTCCGTGTTCTCAGGGTGCACGAAAATTTTGCCGGATCGTCGTATTGATTCCGTTACAGACTGTAACCACCTATCTCACGACCATGAGACGTGATTGTGGCTGAAATTTTACAGCGATTTCGCTGGGGGCGAGTGCAATTTTTCAGATTAGCACGCGCTCCCGGGGAAATGCTGCGGTTGTGCTTATCACAAATTTTATATGTATATATATATATATATATATATATATATGTGTGTGTGTGTGTTTTGATTACTGATTTTTGAATCACAAGAATACATTTAATTTGCAAACCCAATAACTAGCGTCGCTCGTTACGGAACTTCTTCTCCTGAAAGGTGTTTTCCTTCTCTCGAACTATCTCTTCGTATCGGGTCCAGATCTCCTGTCAGGCCACCCGATTCTGTCGAGTCTTCCGTCTCATCTTCATGCCAGGTTCAGGTCTCCTCCTGTCAGGCCACCTGCTCCTACCGAATCTTATCTTCGTGTCAGGTCGAGGTCACCTCCAGCCTCTCTTGGACTTGAACATATTCGGCTTATACCTCATAACAATCCGCGCTGGAAATACGAAATTCGAAAATACACTTTTCCTGTCAATCAATTATTACAATTGCGCGGAAAAATCCTATGGGTTTTTTGCCTTTGACAACCAATGAACAAAATGTTTTAACAACACCAAGAGGTGACATAGTTGCAATATTGGAGGGTAACAACTATCTTCGTGCAATATATCAACCAACAGATATACAGAAACGACGGGTGAAAATAGATATGTACAGCAGTTTGGTTGAATATATGAGCCAAGAAGAAATCAAGGAATTACCCCTAAGCAAGCGTAAACCAGTCTTGAAGAATTTTATAATAGTAAATGTAGACAAAACTTATTAAAATAATTAGTTCAATTTTAAAAACTTGTAAAACTCAAATATAATATTCATTGTAATTGGAAGTAGAATTACAGTGTTATAAGTAATGTACTGTTGACTTTCATTGCACAAGCTAATAATTTTCAAAAATTCAATTGTTAAATGGATTCTATTTTATTGGCTTTATTTATTTTAGCTACTGACTATTAGAAACTAATTTTTTCCCTTTTTACTTTAAATTGTATATTCTTTTCTACCCGGAATAATCTTTAGACATCCAGATTAAAAAAAAACACTTCAAGAAGCAATTTGGAATGTTTTTTGTCAAATGAAGTAACTCAAGCTTTTTGATATTTTTGTCTTCACTTCCTAAAACTTTAAATTTCTTTCTTTTGATAACTAAACAAACCCATGTATGTTCTATATTAAAAGAAAATATTCAGAGTTGAATATGCAGCTTTTCATACCAAAAATTAAAATTTTTAATTAATTAAATCTTTTATTTCAATACAGGGGATTTTTTTTATCATGGTTCCATATAACCTTAGATTTCTTCTGGTTATGAAAACAACTAAGGTAGATATCAACCTATTAAGTCTCAAAACGAAGAAATTTCTTTTTTATGTTTCAGCTTGAATAATTTTTAAAAAAACGCAAAGAATTTATTGCAAAATACTCTTTTTTACTATTTTCGGGTATGCTCTAAACGTTGGAATGGTTTCAAAAACGGAAAATATTGCACAAAAAAGCACAAAATGTCATAAATGTCATGATAATAATATAATAAAAATAATTTTCTTACTATTTTATGTCATTTTTACACCAAAATCCAATGCAGTGAGTGAAAAAAGTTTTTATCCAACGATGGCGTGATTCACTGATATTATTTTCATTGAATTAAAATTTAATGTTTACTGATATACAATTTTACATGGCTCTGCCGTGTAACTCTGAAGTTTAAACATACTAATTAAAGCACAGTGCAACCGCGGTTATATCCTCTCTCACTTATATCCTCTCGCCCTCATATCTCTGCATAACTCTCATTTCTGGCGATGATGACACTGACGACTCTGAATCAGAGTTTTTAGAAGAAATCACTCTAGAAAAAACTTATTTTCAAGCTTCTAAAAATTTAATAAGGACCATTCTGCTCTAGAAGAAATATATGTTTTTGAATGGATAGAAGGAGAACAATGTTATTTTTATAATGTTGAAAAATTTGTGTAAAATGACCGATAAGGAAAAAACGAAACTTCAGAAAGTGATATAAACGTTATTGGTCAACAGACCCTTTCTTATACTTTGAAATAATAAAAAAGGCTATGTCTCGAAATAAATTTCAGAAAATAAAATCCAAACTTAAATATTCTAAGCAGGAAGATGAGAATGTCAATGACAGATCTTGGCATGTACGCAAACTCATAAATTTATTTCGAAGGAATATACAACAGTTCGGTTATTTTCAAACAGCAATCTCAGTAGATGAGATGATGGCCAAATTTTTGGGAATAACTATCTTCAAACAAATTATAAAGGGATAAATTACTCTTACTGAATCAAAAGAGGTATCAATAGTTTCTACTGCTGCTGGAGTGTCATCCTCATTTATGGCTAAGACAAGAAGTAAAGAAAGGAAGACAAAGTAAATGTACATTTTCCGAATGCTTTTTAACTTTATAATAAGTCTATGGATGGGGTTGATGTACGTGATGCCATGATGTACGTCTGCAATTGCGCTATGCCATGTATACCATCAAAGAAATGGACATGGATTGTTTTTTAAGGCTAATTCAATCTACTATTACAAGCCACCGAAACACGAGAGCTTGCATGCAAAAATGCATGGACGTAAAGGAAGCTTGAGAAGTACGCCAGGACAGAAAAGTATGGCGGCAAATAGTTAATGAAAAGAGTGTCTTGTGAGGATCTTCAGTCGGGGTGATTGCTAGAGAGATTGATCAGCAATTTGGGTCGAAGCAGTGTTGCGAAACAATTGTGTTATTTACATAAATAACACGAGAATTCTAGATCAATCTAAAAATTTACTGTCCCTTCCTCACATTACTCCTTTCCCTACTAAGTGCGTCACACATACCCCGAAAGAGAAATGGCTTAATAGTGTAATAAAAAAAACAGGAAAACAAAACTCATTTCAAAAGAAACATCATGAGCTGAAGAGAAATGAAAAATTGAATAGCTGTTTTTTCTGTCCAATTAGAACATACATCTTCTGTGAAACATGTACAAAATATAATAGATTTAATGCTTTCACGATGATTCATTTTGATAACAAAAGATATTTCGGGTTTCGCTCGTGTAAAGAACTACGAAAAAGAGACAAAATAGTGAAACCCAAAATATTTGTTGTTATGAAAAATATATAATTGTAAGACTTGTATGTCAAAAAATGATCACCGACAGATGTAAACTGTAAAATCAGATTACAGTATTCAATTAAGAAAATAAACATAAAAAAAAACATCAAGAAAGAAAAAAAAAGAAAAGATGCTTGAATCATCAACTTCCACGTGGTAACTGTCAGGTAACGTTATTTTTCAAAAAAAAAAAAAAAAAAAAACGGCTAAAAGATGAAATTAATCAGATTTTTGTGTGGAAATGGCGTAAGATAGCAATCAATTTTTTTTTATAATCTTAATATCATGATTTGACCTATTTAACACTAAATATTTTTATTTTGTTTAAAAATAAACTTCCAAATACCTTCTTACTAAAATAATTAAATATTTATATGGTTTTAGGGAAAAAACTAACAAAAATATCGAAAAAACCGAAAAATTAAAATTTTTGGTTTCCGTTTTGTAGCCACCATTTTGTTTAAAAGAATCGTAAATAAAAAACACAACGAATTTAGAAAGTTCCAACATTTTGTGCACTTTTGTGCATATTTGTGACCGTAACAAATTCCTTCCCCTCTATTTTTTAATTGAAAAAAAATTGTTTCAGAAAAAAAGTTTTTTTTAAATTTGTTAATTATTAATTTAAAATCAATATTTTCCGTTTTTTGAACCATTGTATCGTTTAGAGCATACCCGAAAATAGTAAAAAGGAGTAATTCACAATACATTTTTTGCCTTTTTTATAAAATTATTCAAGCTAAAACGTAAGCAAGAAATTTCTTCGTTTTGGGAGTTAATGGGTTAATACCCTTAAAGTTGTGATTTACAATAGCTTTGAATAGAATAAGTTTTATTTGATAAATTTTATAATTGGTAAAGTGGAAAATATGGTAAGATCAAAAACTTGTAGTTTGACGAAATGCTAAAATTAGAATTTATAAATACATTTTTAGAAGGCTATGTTCAGAAATGGAAGAATTCCAAATTTTGTAGTTTTGAAATTTATTTCTCAGTGACCTAATAAATTTATGATTTATAAAGAAAAGTAAACACTTGCTAGTTTTGTAACTTTGGGATTGTCCATCTGGAAAATTGGGCAAAATAGAAAATAATAGTTTGTTGGCTCCTAGAAAATCCATACAATATTCTTTCCATATACCATCTTAATATCTTGGTTTACTCTTTTTCATCTTGTTCTCTCTCCATTGACTACATTTCCAAACTCATCTTCCTCCCTAGCCTTCTTCTTCTCTTTAAAAATTTTATTTTACACTTACTTTTTTTATGATACAACTCAGTATACTCCTTTTTTCTTGTGTATCATCTTTTGCAGTTCTTTTACCTCTTCTTCAGCATTCTAATTTCTTCTTCACTTTCTTCTTGTTCTATTTATCTTTTTCCTCATATTCTAATTATGTCCGAAAAGCCGAAAAAAATACTAAAAATGTCACATGAACTAAACACTCAATGGAATAAACGGGAATTTCGGAAAGGAAATTGCCACTAATATGTGACAGAAACTGAGGCTGAAAGGCAGATGAAGTTACCAAATAACACAGCCACACAAAAAAAAAAGTTTGCGAATCTGGTAACATGACACACGTATTCCTATGGATTTTGGGGCGTTGAATTCAAATTAGGTATCAAAAATCACCCATCACGTCATGGTTGAACCGTAACCTCAAAAAATGAGGAAAAATCATGCACTGAGGCAAATTTTCACTTCAAAAACATGTCGACAACTGTTAAGGGTCAACCCTTGCCTGATATAAACTTATTTATCATAACTTTACCCAACAGAACCTGACCTCACCTAACCTGAATTAACAGAAATTTATATTTTCCCAGTAGCAAATGTGTGCTACATCGAATGGATCAACGCGAGCCTAACCTAGAAATAAATCTAACCTAGCCTAACCTAACCTCACGAAACACAATTAAACTGATTGTGTTGTTCCGTTGTGTTTGAGGTACTGTTTGAAGCAGCTTGGGCTTAACCTGCAAAGAGGTCAAACCTATCCTAACCTAAAAAAACCTGACCTAACCTAACCTAACTTAAATTCACGTAACACAATTAAACTCATTGTGTTGTCCCGTTTAGTTTGCGATACCGTTTCATTCAGCTTAGGCTTAATCTACATAGAAGTTTAACCTATCCTAACCTAACAAAACCTGACCTAACCTAACCTAGCCGAATGAAATTCAACCACACATGTAGCTATGTAAGAGTACGGTTCTCAGTCTGAAATGTGTGCTATATTTAATAGGTTAACTCGATCTTAACCTACAAATGAATCTAACTTAACAGAACCTTACGAAATTTTGCTTAACGCAACACAACTTAACTTAAGTGTTCCCGTTGTAACACAATAAAATTCATTTAATTGTACTACAGGTAGTTAAAAATGTAGACGCACATTACTCATTTGAAGAAACTTAGAACTACAAGTAGAATTGACCTCATTTCAATTAACCTGACAAATGGGAAAACACAATCAGTTTAACTGTATTTCGTGAAGTTAGGTCAGGTTAGGCTAGGTTAGATTTATTTCTAGGTAAGGCTCGAGCGGAACCATTCGATGTAGCACATATTTGCTACTGGGAAAATATGCTTCCAGAGCTTTACGTGTAGTTCAATAAATTTCTGTTAATTCAGGTTAGGTGAGGTCAGGCTCTGTTGGGTAAAGTTATGTTAAATAAGTTGATATCAGGCAAGAGTTGATACTTCGCAGTTGGCGACATGTTTTTGAAGTGAAAATTTGCATCATTGGCATTATTTTGAAATTTATTTGCCTCAGTGCATGATTTTTCGTCATTTTTTGAGGTTATGGCTCAACCATGACGTGATGGGTGATTTTTGATACCGAATTTAAATTCAGCGCCCAAAATCCATAGGAATACGTGTGTCTTGTTACCAGGTCCGCACACTTTTTTTTGTGTGGCTGTGTAATGAATAAACAAAAATTCAGTCACTAATAAAAATCCGAAAAACATGCATAAAAAATTTCAGAACAATTTCACCATTAAATCTTTTAAGATCACGAATTTTCTATTGAAAGCCTTGATATTCAGTTTTGAATTCAATAACATCAGATTGAATCTAAATTGTTTGTTTGTAATTTGCAAGGTAAAACATTTTTTTGTTTTTTAAACACTTCAAAATTGTAGAGTATCAAATTAAAAGACTTGGCAGTTGCATAATTTGTCAGTTGAAAGGATATCTTATTAGGAAATTTTAAACTCAATGCTTCGAGAATAAATTGAAAACGATGGAAAATTAGTAAAATAATGTATGAAAATATTTGTAACGTATGGTGGATTGATGGTGATTACAGAATTAATTTTTTTTGTTGCTTATGCAATATAAAATTGCGGTTTAATTACCTTTGGTGAAGAACTAACTTACTTTGTAGAATATTGAACAACTTAAAAATCTTATAAAATTCATTTAGTTAAAAAATTATCATTTCGAGTTACAAATTCAACTATTAGGTCATGAATGATTGTATTTTATAAAACATTCGTCTTGTTTGGTAAAAATTCAATGTTTTTGTCTGAAAATACAACCTTTCGGTTCAAACATTTTTTTATTAAAAAATAAGTTAGAGTAAGATTTGTTTTTTTTTTGTACGTTTTACGGTCTTCATCGATCAAAAGAATAAAACGAAATAAATGGAAAGTTCGTTTATTAAATTCTGCCTATTCTGACATATAATTACACACAAATTGATTTTTTTTAAAGAAAAAGAAATAAAAATTTCGTGCGTTTTATCTTTTAGAAAACCAAGAATAATAATTTTGGAGTCAAACATCTGTCAATAGTTCATGTCAATTTTTTAAAATATTAATGACGTGTGATGCCAAATTAAATTAAAATGTAACGAAAAAAATATAATATAAAAGCCCCATAAAAATTGTAGAGGCTTTTTTAAAATAAGAAACTAAATCTTGATCAACAGAAATCCTTACGATGTTTTTGGACAACGACAAAGTAGACAAGTAAACAAGAGACATACATTAAGGATGTAAATTCATGAATATAGAATAAAGGCCACATTTTAAAGGAACCTCGAATTAGGAAAGCGCGCCAAATCAACTGGGATTTTAACTTGGTTTTGTTTATTTTATAATACTTTGATCTATTTTGTTGACATTTATGATTTCTGTCTAAGTTAATCGAAATACTGTAATATTTGTTTATAAAAATGGATTCTATTATGCTTATTATAATTTCAAAACCTAAAATCTCTTTTATGTTCCGAAACTCTAGTTTTTAATATTATACCTGTTTCACCAATATAAACTTTTTCACAACAATTACATTTAATGAGATATACAATTCCAGAAAAATTTTCGTTACTATCGACATTTTTTGGATTAAGTAAAAAATTTTGAAGAGAGTTTTGGTTACTGGAATAAACATTTATGTTGAATTTTTTAACGATCTTCGTAATCTTTCAGAGAGTCCTCGACCATGCGGCAACGTAACTTTTAAATCCAATTTTTTGTACGTGTCAACCCAGCTATTTTTCTTGCTGGCAGCATTGTAGATTTCATGAATTCGCTTGCGAATAATAATGTTTATCAAAGAAAGCGGATAATTATTTCGAACTATAGTAATTTTAGTTTGATCCAAATTTTCTTTCCTGAAGCTAATATCTTTTTATACTGTTGAAAGCTTTTACAAAATCAACAACTCCCTCAGTAGGAACAATAGCTAAAACATTACCCACATACCTTTTATATAAAATAGGTTTAAAATTCAATTTCTGTAAAGCTCTTGTTTCAACATCTTCTAGAACCAATTTTGAAACTATAGGAGACAATAGTGAACCCATAGGGCAGTTATTTATTTGTTTATAATATTTTCCATTGAAAGAGAAAAAAATGTTATTGAAAACTGTTCTAGTAGGAACTAAAAATTCATTTTTTGTTATTTTAGTTAAATTTTTATTTTGTATTAGTTTTTCTTTGATACAGTTTAATCCTAGATCTAATCGAATGTTATCAAACATTGAAACAACGTCCAATAAAACTAAGGAATGTGTTAAAGGAACTTCATTTTTATTTAAAGTCCTTTTGGTAAAAAATAAGCTTTAGCTACAGTACTACGAGGGTAGTTCAATGAGTCCTTAGAATGAAGTATAAAAACAATTTTTTTTGGGTAAATTTTTTTTATTTTTCAACATAATCTCCTTGGAGCTCTATACACTTGGTCAATCGCTTTTC